>NW_004949147.1:1241948-1244433 GCF_000317375.1 Microtus ochrogaster
GGTGGTGGTGGAGGTGGTGGTGGAGGTGGTGGAGGTGGTGGTGGTGGTGGTGGTGGTGGTGGTGGTGGTGGTGGTGGTGGTGGTGGTGGTGATGGAGGTGGTGGTGATGATGGAGGTGGTGGTGATAATGGAGGTGGTGGAGGTGGTGGTGGAGGTGGTGGTGATGATGGAGGTGGTAATGGAGGGAGGAGACAGTGGGAGGAGATGGGGCCAGGACCAAGCAGTGATTTCCCAGACCTTCCATGTTCCCCGCCCCCATGTCTTCTCTGTTGAGAGAAAAGTGTAGACAGGGAGGATGGAGAGTGGGGAAGCAACAATGTCTGAGCCCCTTCTGTAATGGAGATATTTGGAGCTCTGGTCAGCCATCATTCCTACACCCTACAGCCCTATCCCAGCCTCGGAAACCCCAGAACTCCTGTTCAGGCTCCTTCCTGGTATCCCAGAGAGAGGCATACTGTGAACATCTTTCCTGGAGCTGCCCTAACTCCACAAAGTCCTAGAGCTGAGGTTGGAGTGAGCAGTATGTGGTTTTGCTGACAGGAAAACACAACAGACTTCATTCTGGCCCTGAGGCTCTGGGCTCACCCTCTAATGGTCAGCCTGGCTGGCTCTGGCTCCTGAGGTCTTCCATCCTTGCTCTGTAAGCTGCAATGGAGAGGTCTTCCCTTCATTGACCCATTTTCCTCTCCTCTTCTCATCTGCTTCTAGAGGGTTCTAAAGAGAAAAAGGCAGCCAGTCAGCATTCTTTCTTACTAGCCCAGCAGAAGCTTCAGGAAGAAGAGCCTTCTGTGCGTGCATGTGTGTGTGTGTGTGTGTGTGTGTGCATGTGTGTGTGTGTGTAAGTGTGTGTGTGTGTTTCCTGAAGACTGGCTAGCCCACCGCTACCACCATCCCCCTTTTCCCAGCACAGGCAGGAACCCAGCCTTGCCCCAGGAGTGCTAGCAGAAGAGGTGCTTTCCAATACTTAGGCCTCATTATCTCACTGGCAGGTTCAGGAAGTGGAAGGTGCTGACTGTCAAAGAAGCCAGGCCAACTCATTAGCTACCACTAACTACGCAAGGGCTAGTCAGCAGGTGGGAGACTCTGATATACAACAGGCCAGGGAGGAGTGATGGGAGGAACCGGGCCAGAGCTCGCTGAGGGCTGGAGGCAAGAGCATGCCTCAAAGCTGCTCAGCATTGGCAGGAAGTGGGGCAAGCAATTCATTATACACATGGGGAAACTGAGGCTCGGAGAAGGGCAGACCTCTGCCAAATGTTGTAGAACAGGCAGAAACTGAATATAAGCCTCGAAGGGGTTTCCACTGGGGCTTTTTAGGATGGATTATGCCAAAATCAATAGCTGGAAATCATTCATCTTGATTCCTTGCCCCATTAGGGACTTTTTGGGCAGCAAGCCCTGTGCGGAGACTTGGAGAGACCTGGAGTTGCGTGGAGCTGCTCCCTCTGCAGTCAGGGACTGTTTGATGTCCCCAAGATAGGACAGCCCCATGTTCTAAAAGTTCTACTGATGAAATTATTGTCAGAGCACAGTGAGACACAGGCATAAAAGGGACAATGTTACTCATACCCTGTTTCATTCCTAAAGGACTTACCGTGGCTGTGATGCTGTGAGCTCACGAAGGTGTCAGGGTGTGACCTGGTCTTAAGGGTGAACAGAATTAAAAGAGCACAGGATAGGAAGAGATGTCCAGAAGGGGACAGCTTGCGCAAAGATACAAGGTATGCATGAAGTCTTTAATGAAGCGGCAGCAGAAGCAGCAGCTGAAGCTGGGCTCACCTGACTGCCAGGGGCCAGGCTACCGTGAGCACCATTGTGGAAAGCTTGTCCTTCTAGAAGCTGTTTGCCTAGTTGATGCTATGTTGCAGACTGCCCCAAACGCAGTGGCTTAACACAGCATGGCATGCTGTGCCCTGCAAGGCTTGCTCCTGAAAACCAGCCTGGAGTGACAGAAGAACAGAGAAAGGACAGACACACATACAGAAAAGCTGGGATTGGCCAGTCAATGCTCGTTCTGATGAAGCAGCACCCACTACCACACTACCCTGGGACCTCAACACCTTTATGTTTCCAGGAGAAGTCAGTCAGTCCCAGGAGGAGGTCTTTGTTGGGGAGCAGTCTCAGGCTGCAAACCTCTGGGAAGGGGAGGCTGCAGTCAATGCTCCCTGTACGCTCTGTCAGCATTCGCACACCAAACAGAGGAAGGAAGTCTTAGCCAATTTCAAGCCTGCCTCAAGGAAGGCTTAGCCAATTCCCATCGTTCTGAGGGGTCCTTGTCAATAAACACATGTTCACTCAGGACTTCATTCACTCCTTGCACACTCACTCAGGGCTTCCTCTGCTCCCCCACAATCACCCATTCCCCATAGCTACTATCCCATCACGGTTACTATCCCTTCACGGTGACTATCCCATCACGGTTACTATCCCTTCACGGTGACTATCCCATCACGGTTACTATCCCATCACGGTTACTATCCCATCA
>NW_004949147.1:1244673-1265322 GCF_000317375.1 Microtus ochrogaster
TGACTATCCCATCACGGTGACTCTCCCATCACGGTGACTCTCCCATCACGGTGACTATCCCATCACGGTGACTATCCCATCACGGTGACTATCCCTTCACGGTGACTATCCCATCACGGTGACTATCCCTTCACGGTTACTATCCCACGGTCAGCAGCTCAGACCAGCCCTGCTGGCTGCTTCTTCAGGTTTCAGCTGGGCTCTCTCACATCTGGAGCTAGGTTAGCCTTGGTTAGGTCGGGGGAGCTAGGCTGCCTGGCCTCCGCTGTGTCTCATATCTCAGTCATCTCAGGCACAGTCTGAGTGACAGCAGTGCAGGAAGCCAGACTCCTCCTGAATACAAACCCATCTCAGCTTTTGCTTACAGCTGGGTTCTGCTGGTATTAACCGAAGCAAGTCACATGGCTGAGCCCAAAGTCAAGGAATGGGCGGGTCACTCCATTCACGTTGGAGGCCTAGGCAATGCTGCCCGGCAGGGGCCTGCCATGAGGAACTGGAACATGGAGCATTGGAGGCATTCATTCAGTCCTTGGTCATTTGCCTTGCAGCTATGACACAGGCATCTTGTATCCATGCAGAGTTGACCTCCAGAACTCAGAGGAAACGCTGGCTTTGCTGGGGATCCCTCCCTGCCTGGTCCTGGGGTGTGTGTGTGTGTGTGTGTGTGTGTGTGTGTGTGTGTGTGTGCGATTGCATGTGTGCGTGTTGCTGTTCTAAGCTGCTGGTGGGAACTGGGCATAGGTGGATGTCCACCTGTTTCTTCATCACCCTCACCATTCTGTTTCCACAGAGGTGCCTCAAATGTGATCCCTGCTCTCCAGGAAATCTTGTTCTCTTTAGGAAACACACTGACCAGCCGTGACAAGCCAACATGGTAAATACCAGGATCAGACAGACAAAACACAGAGAAGGCCTACAGGAAGCCCATACCCAGCGCAATAGCTCAGGTAAGGTCAACTCAGAGGCAGAGGTCCCCAGATGTCTGGGATATGGGAAAGCTTAGGGTCCCTGACTGTCAGCAGTCACAAAGACCTGTTGGCACTAGAGCAAGAGTGTCACCTTTCCAGCCACTTGTCACAGCCCTGCTCCTACCTGCTGCTGCTTCATCTGACACAACCTGATGGCACAGCTCAAGGACAAAGAGCGGAGGGAGCTTGGTAAAAGCACCAATGACAGGTGGCATAAAAGTGTCTTTCCAGCTTGTTCCCCAGCTTCAGACTGGCTTCAGATGTTCCCTCAGGCCCCCAGCCTGAGGGTCACACTGTTCACCAGGAAGGCCTTAAGTTACATAGCCCTCCTCTGGAGAGCTTCAAACGCCATTTTGTAGAGCCAGCCACCTGTTTCCCACCAGGAGCTGGAGGCTGGATCCTGCCTGCGACCTAGAAGTCCTTGGTCGCTTCACCTCTGAGCCTCTGGCTGACACCAGCTCACAGGGCATCCTCCCTGCTGCGGGACTTCCTCTTTGCCTCCAGGCTTCCCTGGCTCAGAATCTGCCTTCCACTGTGCCCACCTGGCCCAGAGCATGGGCTAGTCTGCTCTGCCACTCCTGAGTCTGATTTGATATGTTGCAGGCCCTGGATGTCTCTCCCAAGCAGCTACTAAGGGAAGGAAGGATTTTTCAGCTGGGGTTGTAGCTCAGTGGTAGAGTGTTGCATAAGCAAGGCCCCAGGTTTGATCCTCAGCACCGCGAATAGTAAGTTAATTAATTAATTACCTGAGCAAGAACAATGGAAGCATTTTCCCTCCCTTGTTTGTTTACAAGAAGGGGCTATTTCAGGACAAGCCCCAGCTGCAGAACTAGGTTCCTAGGCTTGCGCTGGTGATGGAGCTTTGAGAAACCTCTTTGGGTTCAGGTTTCTGCTCCTCTAGAATGGGCTGGTCTCCAATTCAATAAGACAATGTGCCTACCTGAAATTGCTTCGTAATGCAAGGCACAGAATAGGCACCCATTTTCAAAAACTCACCCAACAGTCCACACAAACCTTTTATTCCTAGGATATGAGAAAAGAGGGGTTCTGGGGAGGGAGTGCCTTGGAGAGTCTGGTGATCAGTGTTCCTACTCCACACCAGGGTCAGAGAGTCCAGGTAAACACAGCCAGCAGGAGACACACAGAAGAGCCCAGAGCAAGAGCATGGTGCAGAGGAGCGTGAACAAAGAAACGGGCCAGGAGACGGTAGGCTGGGCAGGGAGGCAGGAAGGAAGTCTAACTTGACATTAATATTGGGAAGGCAGAGAAGGCGGGAACAAGCCCACTGTGTCCCATCATGGGTCCTTCAGGGACCCTGTGTCTGAAGAGAATAGGGAGATGGTGGGAGAGGTGCTCTGATCTATAAATCATAAATGTCTCGGTTGGCAAAGAGCGTGGCCTGCGGGGCTGACCCTGCGTTATTAACGGAATGCAGTTGTAGCCATTCTTGGGCTTACCTAAAACGTTCCCTTGCTGTAGTTGTCTGCGATACAACCTGCTTCTCTATCCCTGACACAAAAACCAAAACAGCCCACATGTGCTGCCCATGGTTACACCTAATGGTCATTGCCAAAGACATATAAATATGTTCTGTTCGTTGTGTTTTCCTTAGCCAATCTGCATCTACCTAAAGAAAAACCAAAGGATGAGGCTGTGATTTAACAGAGACACAGGTCCCTGAGGCATACATGCATGCCTTCTCTCTCTCTCTCTCTCTCTCTCTCTCTCTCTCTCTCTCTCTCTCTCTCTTTCTCTCTCTCTCTCCACACACACACACACACGGGGGAGGGGGTTCCTCTGTGGTCTCTGAATTTCCCAGTTATATCCTCATTGTCCCACCTGATCCCCACCCCCAAGCCTAACATCCCTCACTGGGGTTCTCTCACAGAGCAGCTATTTTGGCTCATGGCTCTCAAGAGACAGATCTCAACTGGTAGAATGCTGACCCAGCATACACAAAAGCCTCAGATTCTAGCCCCAGCACAACACATACTAGGCATGGTGGCTCAGTCTGGAATTCCAGCACTTAGGAGGTAGAGGCATAAGGACCAGAAGTTCAAAGTCATAGCAAGGTTGATGCCCTGTCTTTCAAAAAAGAAAATATTTGTAATTTATTACAAAAATGTTGTAATTTATTGCAGTATAAAAATAAATCACAATGCCCAGGGAGGCCACAGTGTTGTCTGCCTTTTGCCAGATATCCTCAGGGCAAGGAAGATGAGTGATGTGGCCCTGGGCTTTGCTGCCACAGACTCACCTAGAAATGCCAACTGTTCTTGTAAGCCTGATGGGAGAGAAGTTCTCACATCCTAAAGGTGGGGCCGGGAATCTGAACACTTGAAGTCACACAAAATGCATGTTAAAGTCATTTCCAGGGCATGGGGTGACTGCAGTGGGAGTTTTCTCCATCTTGAGAAGTGGTAACGGGGCCTCTGGGCAGAGTGAGCAGGATCAGTGAAGGTGCAGAGATGAACAAGAGAAGCAGGGCCTGCAGCAGCCAGCACCGCAGAACCCGGCAGTCTCAGTGGAGGCGGACACAAGTGTTTGCCAGAGGTACTCAGTGCAAGACCTACGGGATTCAGTGATGGAGACAAGCGCAGGCCGAGACAGACGAACAAAGAGATGAAAAGGAACGCACACTCCTGGAGAGACGTGAAGTAGAGAAGCAGGGAAATAGAGACAGTGCGAACAGTAGAGACAGAAAACTCTCAGCAAGCCCCAGAGCGGCAACTGCTAGGGCTGGCAGCTTGCCCCGCCAGAGACGGCCCTTTAATTGGGGCTGAACTCAGCATTCTCCCACCCAGCGTATTAGTGTTGCTGAGGACAGCGTGTGCTGGTCTGAGGTTGTCCGAAAGACCCAGCTGGAGTAGAGCGTGTACCATGTGTGTGGCTGCCACTCTGAATGCCAAGGGCCTGGGAAGGGGAAGGCCTCTCCTGCCTGCCTAGAGGGAACGGG
Organism: Microtus ochrogaster; assembly: GCF_000317375.1. NCBI lineage: Eukaryota > Metazoa > Chordata > Mammalia > Rodentia > Cricetidae > Microtus > Microtus ochrogaster. The sequence continues at coordinate 1,248,598 of NW_004949147.1, forward strand.
AAAAGGATTAGAGGACAGTAAGGTTGAGAGAGCAGAAGACAGCAAAGGGAGCACTTTTGGGACAAGTTACACTTGTGTGTATGCGGTCTTTGCGCATGTGTGGGTTCTCATGCATGTGTAGGCCTGGGGTTGATGTCAAAAGTCATCTGCAATGACTTTTTCACCTCCACCTTGTTCACTGAGAGAAGCTCTCTCAATGAAACCCAGAGCTTGCCTATATATGTGCATATGTGAGCACGCACGTGCACACGTGAACCTATATATGCGTATATGTGTATGCATGCATATTTTGAGACAGGGTTATGCTACATATGTATCCTTAGCTGGCCTGGAACTCTCTATATTGACAAGGTTGACCTAGAATTTATAGATTCACCTGCTTTTCTCCTGAATGCTGAACTTAAAGTCCTGTACCACCACCCATGGTCAATATGGCTAGTCTGCCTAGCCATTTGCTCAAAGGCTGGAATTACAGGTAGGCCAGCATTCCCATTCTGCATTTAATTGGGTTTCTGGGAACCTGAACTCCAGTCCTTGGGCTGACAAGGCAAGTGCTTTAACCACTGTGCCATTTTCCCACTACCCACAAAACACTAAGAGGCTGTGTATCTGCTCACGTCTTCTCCAGTGACAGTTAGGTTCCAAGCAGCCTTAACTTAAGGCACGTGCTTCTCTCCAGGCTGGTTCTGTGTCTTAAGGAAAGAAAATTCTGCTCCAGCCAGATATGAATGGTAGCCTGAGTGGCTTCTATTTCCCCTGGGGTAAAGTGAAAGCCTCCACTGTTTCTTCCATCATGAGGAATCTTCATTAGATGTCAAGACTTTTCTGCAAGAAGAGGAGGTAGAGGAAGAGGTTGAAGAGCCAGGTTCAGTTTCCAGGACTCATGTGGCAGCTCACAATTGTCCACAACTCCAGTGTCAGGGGTCTGGTGCCCTCTCCTGACCTCTGCATGTCCATGGTGGACATACGTACACTCAAGCCCCCACACAGACACATACAAAAAAAGCAAATATGTATTTTAAGTATGTGGAAAGATTAAATTGAATGACAGTCACCCTGCCTCCTTCATCTATCCTAAGGAAAATTCTAAACTTTGTCTGTAGACTTCTACATATCTGTTTGTCTCAAAACTGTGTCAACAAAACTTTTGAACTGGATGCCCTAAACTTAGGAGTACAAAAATAGTAATTTTCTGTGGTGCCAGAGTTCTCAATGCTTACATGAGATGAAGTCTGGAGCAAGTAAAAGGTTGCCTCTTAGGTGACCCAACCACATTTTGGGATGCCTGGCTTTGTGATCCTCCAGTTCCCTGTACAGTCGCAAGAGCAGGCAAGGTAGAGGATTGCAGATAGACTTGAGATACTTCATTCCCATGGGTCAGCAATGCTCTTCACTGAGGTGACCACTAGCTGGGTGTGGTAGCCCACACCTGTAATTCTACCAGTTGAGAGACTGAGTTAGGCGGAATTCCATGGGTTTGAGTGCAACCTGGTCATGGGTTTGGGGCCAGCTTGATCTATATAGTGAGTTCCAGGGAAGCCTAGACTACAGATTGAGGCCCTGTCTAAAATTAATTTGTTTATTCAATTAATTCATATCTTTACAAATTGACTGGGGCAAAGATTTTTTTCAGCTAAGGAAACCCCAGTGAGGCTGACATATGTGAATTGTCAAACAACCATCTTCTACCATCTGGGAGAATAAGTCCTTCAATCCTAGAGGGACCACCAGGACCTTTGGCAAGGTTCCTCGGTGATACCAATGAAGAATTCTCTGGGGAAGTTGTTCCCTGAATGATGAGACCAATTCCACAACACAAAGAAAATTCCAGGTGTAAATAAGTCCATGGACAAGAGCTTGAAAGAGCAAATTCTGCATATTAAGTTGGAGGAATAAGAAGCCTGGGCTTCTGGAAGGTGCCATGACATTTGATCATGCCCCCTCTGTTTCCCGTCCCAATGATATGAGACAGAAAAGGTGCACAGTACAGGGAGACTCAAAACTGACACCCCATGGCTAATGTGTCCTCCAGGAAAACTCTGACTGCTTACTCCTACACTGGGCGGGAGAAAAGGAGACAGTGGAAACGGTGAGTGAAGGACAGGTTGGTCCTGCTGCGAGGCAGCTACATTCCACAGTCTATCAGGGGGTGCAGCCTTGTATGTGGGAGAAGGCAGGGAAAAGCACACGGTGTGCTTCTGGGCTGTCTTGGATGGTTCTGCCAGACTGTAGGGAAAATTAATTCAGAGGAAGCAAGCAAGGTGGCAAAGTCAAGGAGAAAACCTCAGAATGAGTCCTGAATAATGGAATGAGGGATCTGCCCCCCTCAAATGTTCTCATTTCCCTGTCCTGAAACCCCATGGGGTGGGAGTCACCCAAATTCAGTCCATCCGCAGATTAGGAGTCTCCCCAGGGAGTACATGGCACCTGTCTTGTCTGTGAGCCCTTTGCATCCTGCCACTCTGAGCCTGTCCATGGTGCTGAATTCCCAAAGCCTTGTCCCCCAAGCCTCCCCATGTTAGGATGAAGTCTTCAGCATCTGGCTTCCTTCTTCAAGAATACAGCAAGATGGGGCTCTTCAGAGACACTAGTCCTAGGACACCTCTCCCTAGACACTCAGTTCCCAACTTTCCTTAGTGGGCAGAGCCAGGCAGGACAGGCAGACCTGCTTTGGAGCCTGCACAAGGCACAAGATGGGTAATCTGAAGATGTGCACTGGAGTGATGGAGTCATTCTTTACCCTGACTTTGGTGGGGCAGTAGTGGGCTTACACATGGGATGAATATACATATACACATACATATAAGCCACATGCAAAGAGCACTCACAAAAATGTGACAAAAGCCAAGTAAGGTTTGTAGATTGGTGAGTTAAGCTGTGCCAATGTCTGCTTTCTAGTCTAGTACCTGTGCAGCTGTTGTCCTCCCACACCACAGGGGGAAGCCAAGGATAGCTATCTAGAGTGCTTTGCAGCCATCTCTTTGTGTGTCTTTCTGTCTCTTCCTTTCTCTTGGTGTGTGTGTGTGTGTATGCGCGTGTGTGTGTGCACACCCATGCGTGCTCACAGGCCAGAGAAAAGCACTATGCCATTCCTCAGGTGTACCATCCCGCCTGCACCTCACGGGAAGTACATGAGTCTGGCAAGGGGCTGGAGATTGAAACAGAGAGAGAGAGAGACAGAGACAGAGACATGGGTCATCCTTGAAACAAGAATGCAAACTTCGTGTTCTGAGGCAGCTTATATAGGGCTCTCCTTGACTAATGGCCACACCCTAGCTCTCAGGATTTTTCATCTGCAAGTCCACCAGAAACCACTCCCCTGCCATCAGGAACTCATGAGGGTCTTGTGCCCAGAGCAGCTGCAAGCACAGGAAAACAAGTTGTTTACTCCAGCAGGCAGGGGTCACAGAAAATTCAGGGTTCAAGGGTCTGCAGTCCCCAACACTCAGGCACTACCTTGTCTGTTTTGTTGCTTGCTTGATTTTGAGACAGAGTGTCTCATTAGACTGGAGCTCACCAAATGCCGGGCTGGCTGCTTGTGAGCCCTGAGTATCTAGCTGTGTCCTCCTTCCCCAGTTCTCAGTTTACAAGCAGACCTGATTTCTGTTTCTTGCATGGGTACTCGGAATCAGATTGAGGTCCTGATGATTGCAGGGGGAGTACCAACGGAGTCATCTCCTCAGCCCTAAATCCTCTTAAAGTCTATCATTACTTGAAGAAAACACTTTTTATGTCCTTTGCTCTTTAAATGTTCCATACATTTATACACTGTATATCAATCATATCCATCCACCACTAATTACTCCAGCTCCTCTAGAGTCCCCTCTCTCCAGCTTCATGTCCTTTATTTATGTGTTTATTTGTTCATTTAAGCACGGAGCTCCCAGTGGCTGGGCCTGCTTCAGAGCCTTTTCCTCAGTCACCTAGCTCCTTTAGAAGTTTAGCTCAAGACATTTCTTCACCAGGATACATCCATGTCCTGAAGCACCATGCTGTGGCCCCAGGGCTAGGCTCTTCCTTATGTTGCTTTAAATGTCTCTTTGGCTCACCCCTTGAACATGGGCAGAGTTTCAAGGGTGGAGGCCACATATCCTGGGTCTTCTATTTTCTCAAATCCTTAAAACACACAACTGGTGCTCAGCTATTATTTGATGGCAGAAGGATAAATGCCTGTCTCCCACAGCATCCAAGCACTCCCAAGTCTTTAATAACCCTGCTCATCCCCAGATTCTAAGCCCATCTCTAAGGCAGCCTGGCTTTATGGAAGGATATAAAGAAGTAGCTGACTTGCCGTCAATGGAGACAACAGGCCTTATGAACTAGACACTGAAAATGTGCATCACGAGGGGGCCTGAGTGCATGACCACCCTGAAACTAGGCTGTGTTTTACAGATGGGGCAGATACACTGAGTGAGGAGGCCACGGTAGCAAAATTTAAAACCGAGTTCTGCTTTCCAGTCTTCCCACCTACAGGGAGAACAAGTGCAAGTCTCATTGCCTGACCTTGCTTATCAAGCAATGGTTTCCTCGCCTGTAAGGTAGGTGTGGAAGGCAGATGGAACCTTCCGAGCACTTGCTGTCCAGGTTCCTCAGAAGCAGGACCGGGGCTGATGCTGCTGAACCCTCCCTGTGTGCTTACTGAAGTAGTCTGGGAATAAATTCACAGTTGAATGAGTGAACTGATGTTTGCAGAGCCTGAGTTCAGAGCAGGAGTTCTGCCAACATCCCTTCTCAGTTTCCTGCCCTTCTTGTCTTCTTCATCCCATCCCAGCCCTTTCTGGCGTGAGCCCTCATCCAAACAGTGCCAAGCAGTGTAGAAGCTTCCAGTGCCTTCTGGCTGTAAAGGAAGGACAATGTGCCACCTGTGGTCTGGGGAGTTTGCGCATAGCATGGAGGAGGCAGGCTCTGGGTAGATCTCTGTTCTGTACATATATCCAGGATATATACGTGTGTGTGTGTGTGTGTGTGTGTGTGTGTGTGTGTGTGTGTGTGAACCTGACACAAGTATAGAGCATCTGGGAAGAGGAAACTACAAGTGGTCAACGACATTGACCTTTAATGTTTGATGTGGGAGGGGCCCAGCCACTGTGGGTGGTACCACCCCTGGTCAGGTGGTCTTACATTGTATAAGAAAGCAGAAACAAGCCACCAAGCGGCACTCCTCCATGGTCTCCTCATCGGTTCCTGCTTCTAGGTTCCTGACTTGAGTTCCTGGCCCGACTACCCCCAAAGATGGTTCATTACCTAGAAGTCTAAGCTGAAATATATCCTTTCTTTCCCAAGTTGCTTTTGGTCACGGTGTTTATTATAGCAATAGAAACCTAACTAGGACACGCGCCGTCAGCCCGAGGCTGGCCAGGGCCAGGGGAGGCAGAACAAACCATTAATCTGGGTCCCTTCCAAAGGGCCGGAGAGTGAGTTCCAGGCTTGGCCTGCAGCCTGGTTTTCTCCCACAAAATAAATGTGTACAAAGAAGTCAGCAACCCCAAGGAAGTGGGAAGGAGAAGGTTCTTTAGAACTTCACAGTGTGTTTCTGCCTGTCACCCTGAGTCTGTGCTTTTCAGGTCCCTGTAAGGCATTAGTGCAATCTTCAGGGGACAGAGTCCTGACTTTCTTCAGAAAAGAGTCCTGCTTACCTTGTGTGGAATACATCTCCAAACCTCCAGGGGATCCCTGATACTAATATATCAAAGCTGATCTATACTATTTTATACAGACATACCAATAATAAAAAATTTACAAATGAGACATATCAAGAGGTTAACAATAATAACCAATAATAAAATATAAAATTTTTAATTTGCTAAAATCCAAGTTATTTCAAGCTTATGAATTGTTTTTGTCAGACCTTGATTGACTAGAGGCTCCTGAGACCATAGAAGGAGTTTTGACATTGACTTCTATCTCCTAACCTTTTCCAGAACCTTGTGCTCCCATAGAGTCAAGTCGGCTGATCCAGGATCATCTCCAGTTTCCAGATCAATTGATTAATGGCCTCCTTCACGTTTGCAATCTCAGCTCATGGATCCAGAACCTTGTGCTCCCATAGAGTCAAGTCGGCTGATCCAGGATCATCTCCAGTTTCCAGATCAATTGATTAATGGCCTCCTTCGCGTTTGCAATCTCAGCTCATGGATTCTGGGATTAGAGTATGGGCATTCGGGATGGATGATGCTCTGCCTCCTACACCAAGTAGAAGTGATTGCAGCGTGCCCAGCATCTACAAAGGGAAGTCTGTTGTACTCCCATCCAGACGTGGAGGTCCAGGTGCTCACCCAAATTTATACCTAGATTGCTGTGCGCCTGAAGCAGGTCTTTTTTCCCTCCAGGGCCCCAGCATTGTCTATAATTGAAAGAGTTAGATTACTACTGTGGTGTGACACCCTCTGCAATGCAGCCACTCCGGTTACATTTTGGTTCCGGGAAGGTAGTCCAGAGCTGAGCGGTTGCATGGCTAGCTGTGACTCTCATTGTGGAGGAGAAGAAAGTCAGATTTTGATCTGTAACTAATGGTCTCCCCAATTGCTAAGATCTCTTCCAATGAGGAAGAGGGATGAGTATTCGGCATGTTTGCCCCAAATCACAGACTTCATCAGCCAACTGCATAGAGATGTTTGTCCTCACCTATTCTAGCTCGGCTCCAGGCTGGGTTTGCTGACACCTACAATCTCAGTGCTTGGAAGCAAAGGCAAGAGTCCAAGGCCAGCCTCAGCTACTACACACAGAAGAGCAAGCCTGAGCTACCTGAGACCCTGCCTCAGAACAAAAACACCTTTTACCTTGAGTAATGTGGTTTTTTTCATGTTTTAGTGGTGCTCAGGACGGCAAGGTCAGTTCTCTGACTGGAACTCATGTGGGCTAAGAAGGGGGTGGGGGATGGGCCATATGATGCCTTGGCCCTGCCCTCATTTGAGTAGACCGGCCTGGACTAAGCCAGGCTTAAGAGACTGCACGTTTCACTCTCATGTACCCTTTAGGACACACAAGACACTAGCGAGTCCCCACGTAGCCTAAGAACAACAGGAAAGGAGGCTCACTGGTGACTGCCCCTCCCCTCCAGAAGCATCATCAAACATTTATTGAGGTTCTCAGTTCCATCCCAAGCTGTTTGCTAAACGAGAAAGTGACCCCAACTGCTGTAGCTTCTTAAAACGTTCACATCTGTAAGGAGGAAAATATGGGGTGGGGGCAGCTCGTTTCCTTTTTCTCCCTTCCACCCCATTGTGCGAGCAGCTTCTGAAGCTTCAGATGAAAGGCCTCCTCCTTCAGCCTGAGCGTCATCACAGACAGAAACACTGGCTGTCCTTGGGTCTGGAAAGCCTCTTCTCTCTCTCCTCGGTCACCCCGAGCACACTCAGTCGTGTTTCCTTCCCTTGTCACGTGCCTGCTTTCTCCAGTGACCTGGGTTTTCCTACCCCTCCAGCCCACGCTGGCTAGCTGGCATTCACTAACACTGTCCTCAGCTGTGCTCTGGAACAGGCTGCAGTTTCTACAAGGTGTTATGAAGAGCATGTCTGTTCTCTACGGAACTCAGGAAGATTGCTCTCCAGCTCGTAGCTCGGTGTACCTTAAGTAATGGCTCCCATGATAAATTCCGCTCAGAATTTAGTGCCAGGAGCCTGTTTGTGTCCCCTGAAAACTGGCCTTTTGTTCTGGCAGGAAGAACACTATATCCTTTTGCTTCTACTTTGGTCTGAGCTGCCAGGACCTCGGAGCTGAAGTGAGTGATTAATTGCCACAAACCCCTAACTCCAGTGGAGGCTGCGGCTCTCTCTTCCCATTCACCCAGGCTTCTAGGAGAGAGGAGGGTCAAAGCCCCAGAGAGAACCAACTTGCTGGCACGCAGGTTCCTTGTGCCATCTCGGGCTGAATGGGTAAGAACCCGGGGATGCTGCTCAGAATCTTCACATCCGCACTCATTCTTCTGCAGAGCCTGGGAGCTGCTGCTGTGTGTCACGTGGCTTCTTATCTCAAACAATTCTCTGCCGAAGCTTTGCTTTCCTGTAAAATCACTTCAAGTCTATTTGTACAGGGGAAGGAGTTTTTTTTTTTAAATGTGTGCTATTGCATTTAATTGTGTTATATGAAAAACAGAGATGATAGCATTCAGCCTTTGTGCACAGTAGGTGAAAATCACCATAAGAGTAAGACTGATAAGGTTAAGCTTAAAAGTGATTCTAACTTTAAGGTACATGGGCAGCTATGGTAAAGAAACTAAAACCAAACCAGTTGAACATCAGCAGCAACCAAAACATGAATGGTCTCAGAGCCTGTGTTAGCACAGGCAGAAACGACGGCGGACTCATTCTGATCCTGGCCAGTGAACAGCAGTGTTAGAAGAAACCAGAATGTGTTTATTAAGTCATAAAAGAACTGGGAACTGTTACTTTGAAAAATTATTCAAAAAAATTACAGTGGCCATTTACAGAAAGTCGGAAGAGGATAGGTCATGCTAAGTGGTTTCCTCTGTGCGGCGCTCCTTCTGCGAATCCTTATCTCATGTCACGCACTTCTACATGGATGTTGGGGTCTAAGATTCTAAATTCTAAGAAAATTCTTCAATGGAATACTCTGAAGCTGTGAAAACGCATGCAGGAGCACGATAAGAAATGGAAGAGACATGGGATGCACAAGGCTCGCTCAACAAAAAGGAAGAAGGAAAAGGAAGGGAAGAAGGAAATGGAAATGAAAACAGAATAGCAAGAATGTGTAGGATTTGAATGTCTGTGACAACAGGCAAAGGTAAGGATGTATATTTTCTTTGCTCATATAGACTTTGTAATGAACTAACAGCCATTTATGTGAAGGCTGGTGAGACTTGGGTGGATTTTATGTTGGACTAAAACAGGCTTTCTATACTTGTTTATTTTTGAACCATGTGAATATATTTCAGGCTCAAAATCAAAACATAAGGCTGGGGATGGGCTCAGCGGTAGGTTCCTACTTACTGAGTACATGGCTTCCATTACCAGGGTAAGAAGAAAGGACAGAAGGAAGGAAGCCATGAAACAGCCTTCTCCTTTGATTCATTCATAAACACATTAAGCGTTCTATTTCGTTAGGTGTTTAGAGCCAATCAGCTTCCCCCCGTGTCAATCCTTACCTCATACCATCTTATTCTAGAACAACCTGTTCTGAAAGGGGCCCTAAAGTTCATGGCTTTGAACAACCAGTGACAGTCATGAAAAAGTCCAAAAGGGACGAAGGAAATTCAAGTGCAAACGCTTGCCTTGACCTGAGAAGACCGATGTTGAAGGCCCAGGCTCTCCGTCGCTTCCACCTTTCCTGAAATGGACTCTGAGGCCATTAAATACCAGGTGTTGGCCTGGAGGGATGGTGATGAACATTGGGATTTTCTCAGCCTTAAAGAAAGCATTGTCATTTGCAGAAAGCAAATGCAACTGGAGATTAAATGAATTAAGTCAGGCTTTGTTCCATGCTGTGCTTTCTCTCGCACATGGTCCCTAGATTTTACACAGATTAATAAAATCATATTTGTATATCTGACATGAAAGTAGCAGTGAAGTTGTCTAAGGGGACTACCTAAGAAGGACAAAACACCGAGGAGAAAGGGAAGGACAGAGGGATGGACGTACTCACCATATGAATATGCTCAGACATGCCTGAAAATGTCCTTATGAGGTATAGTATGGTTGGTATATACAACGAAGAAAATTGGAGAGGGGAAGAAAAAGCCCTATGAACCGAAGGAACAGTGGGGGACCAGTTCCTCATCCTGAAAGAATAGCTTTCTTTGAGATCCCTGCAGCAAGTAGGAGTGGCTTTCTTGTGACTCCCTTGGTACTTGGGTCTGACTTCCCTCTGCAGTTCCAGAACGCCCATACTTCATTAGGCTAAGCTCTGAAATAGTTGATGTATTTGGTACCTGGCTCCCCAGAGTTAGAGCAGGAAGAAGCGGCAGAACTCATTAATGAATGTCTTTGTTCTATAGAGGAAATGGGGGAAGCTGTAAATGGAGAAAGTGACTTTAGGCCACACAGTTGGTACCCGGACTTGCCATCAGCCCCTTACAGCCATCCTGGCTGTCCTGCGATGCTCAGACTCCTGGATCCAACAGCAAATCAGGACTGGACCTGTTAGGGTTTGGATACGAAGAGGCTCATTATGGGCAGTGTGATTCCAGTTGTTTGAGGGGGTTCTGGAAATTTTAGGAGTTCCAACCTGGCTGGAGAAAGTGGGTCCTAGGTGTCTCTAGTCCAGGGACCTCCCCCTTTCTGCTTCCCTTGCATTGTGAGGTAAGCATTCTCTACCATTTGCTTCTGCCGCCATGATTCTCTGTCTTCCCTTAGGTCCGCTCATTCATGGTGCCAAGAGTCATGGACTTGAGGCCTCCCCAGCCATGAGCTAAAATGAACCCCTTCTACTTTAATTTGTTTCTGTCAGGTACTTTGTCACAGTGATAAATATATGGCTAGGCCTAACTCCTCGTACTGTAGTTCAAACTCCAGGCTTCTTTCTCCAAGGTCATGGGGACTGGCTTCTCCCAAATGAGAGTCTGGCATTGGTGAAAACAGTGGAGAGGGTCTCCCCAAAGAGGACTTCCAGGGGGTGCACACACACATCTAGGGATGTGAGGGACACTCACTCAGAGATAGAGCTGCTTCAGAAAGACTGGCCTTGAAGGAGAGGACGAGTGACATAAATTAGGACTTCATGTCCCCAGTAAATCTCTCTGTGATAGACCAGAGTTCTGACTGCAGGCGTAAATGCTGGACCTGTGATGGATGAATGGATGGGGTGCTTGAGATGGTAGAGATTCTCCAGTCTTTGAGTGATGCTGGCCCGTTTGCTGTTCAGTATCCATAACAAGGAAGTGCCTGTGATGACGAATGGCCCAACAAATGTCAGTATCTCAGTTGCAACCTCCCTGGTGACCATGAACAGAAAGGTTGGCCCCAGAACTCCCTGCCAAGAGCCCAGTGCATAGGGGGACCGGTTCACAGGACTCCTCACCCACGTTGTGTATCTTGTCACCTCTTAGCCATGGGAAGGGCAGAGTGACTGATTTCTTACCATTCCCACAGTAGATAGTTATCAATTTATTCCAATCTGGCTTTTTAACTTCTACTCCACACATCCAAAAGTGAGGGCTACAAAGGAGTTTTTGTAAAGATAAATGTGGCCTAACCTCCTGAAGACAGATCCATCTACTTAGGAAAGGGACTAGTCTAAGTACAAGGTCTTCTCACATCACTCTTCCCACCTCTGAACATTTGCTTCTTTATCAATCAAGCACACTCAGGACACATTCCATCTTTTCATTGTGTGTATGTGATATAAGTATGGAGGTATTGTATGTACATGTGCAAATGTGTGTGTGCGCGCACACGCACGCTTATCCAAGCAGTCACATGTGCAGTCCAGAGGTTGCCATCAAGATGTCTTCCTGAATCATTCTCTACTTTATTTATTTTTGGCTTTTCAAGACAGGGTTTCTCTATGTAGCCTTAGTTATCCTAGAACTCCCTCTGTAGACCAGTCTGGCCTTGAACTCACAGAGACATCCTCCTGCCTCTGCCTCCTGAGTGCTGGGATTAAATGTGTGCACCACCACAACCCAACCCCACCTTATATTTTAGACAGGATGTTTCAGCAAGTATTCCAATTCTGAAATTCAGCATTTTGGCTAGACTGCCTGGCCAATGAGCCCCCAGCATCTGCCTGCCTCTGTTCCCTAGGAATGGGGTTACAGGCGTGAAGTACCATGTGTGGATTTTGATATCAAATGTTGAGGTTCTAAACTCAGCTCCTCATGCTTGCGTAGCAGAAACTTTTTCGACCAAGCCATCCCCATCCCCCAGTCATCTCAGTTCTGAGCCATTTTTTCTCATCCCGTCCAGCCAATCCTAGATCTATCTCCCTCCTAAGTAGCCTGCACCCAGCTGTCCAAGCTTACTCTTCCCCCTCCTCCACTGCACAAGGTCACACAGAACCTTGAGTTACCAGCTAAGCATTTTGCTCATGTCTGGTTGCTTAGCAGGTTTCTACCCTCAAGAAAACTACAAAGTATTTCCTTAAGTTCCACAGTGAGCGGGTGCCCTGCTCGTTCCTTGTACAGATTAGACACTCGGTAAGTGGGGACTGGATCACTGCCCTGGACTTAAATAGGAACCTCTTCTTTCCTGCCAATCCGAGAGCTCACCAAACACAAAGAAGCCACTTATTCAGCCTGCCCCATTGCCCAGCACAGAGAACTGGCACGGGATCTATGGCGAACGGAGGCCAATAAAGCTGGCCAGAGCCGTCTATCACAGCAAAGCTGAGCTGGCTCTCAGCGGTGGTTGGCAAAGCAAGGCTACCCAGATGTTGGTACTGAACTCCTGATTCTCAGGTGAGTCATCCTCAGACTGTGGTCATCCCACCTCCTGTGACGCTCCAGACAGACCGTAGCCACAGCCCCTGAGTTTGCCTCTAACATAAGATCCAGGGCCAGGCATCCTGTCTGCTTCCTCTGTGGGTTGACATCTGCTCTGCTCCTGGACAGCTGAAGGGCAATAGCTCCAAGGGGGAAGAAAGTATCCCTTGGGTAGATCCCCTTAGATAAATGTGTACATGTTCATGGAGTATGACTCTCCTGCTTTCCCAGCTCTGCCGATATGAAGGCTTTGGGGACTTGCGACACACAGAGCCCCTTCCTTTTGACCACTGCCCAAATGCTGCCCACATCTACCGAATAGCATTCTCATTTAAAGACGGAGTCAGTTCTTATTTCACAGATTTTGGAATGGTCAGTTGTTCAGAACTGTGTCGAAACCTGTGCAGAAGGGATGCATGTGTCTATGGGAAAACAAGATGGCATTAGACCTGTGCCAACATTTGACACCTCTAATCTCCAGGAAGTTCGTCCTTTTATCTGACCTAAATCTGTTTCAGGGCTGTTGGGGCCATTTGTTCTCTGTCTCCCCCACAGATCTTGGCCACTATCTGAAAGTTCATTCTCTCCTCCTCTTCGCTGGATGTATGGCCAAGGTAGGGTTGTCCCGTGACCTCACTTTAAATATCAAAGCCTGGGGAATGGTTTTCATCCTTGCCAGTTAGTTCCCTCTGCTGTAATTACATTTTCAATCTTGTCATTTACTGTCAATCCGTATTTCCTTTAACAGCTGAGAATGCCCAGGAGGCCCTGGGCATGGGGTTTCCCTTGCCCTTTCTGGGCTACTCCATCACTGAGAACTGGTAAATTGCTGTCACCTGCCCTGGGGCATGCTGAGTTAGTCTCCACATCCTCCCTCTACCCCAACTCAACAGTGCTGGCGGCTGCCCAGCCGGCTGTCCACCCACCTGCTGACTGCCCCTGGGTTTCAGGGTGACCTGGCACTTGTAGCTAATACATTGCTGGAATCTGGGAGTCCAGCAGTCTGCCCTATGTTGGGCACCTGTTCAACTGGCCCCACGCCTGGCTTCAGCACAAATACTAACTGAACTTCTGTGAGAATACTAACAGCTTATTGCTCCTGTGAAGTCTTAAGCTCTCTCCTACCAAAGGGCTTGACCGTCTAGACCACAGGCTTAATGGAAGAACAACGAGAAGACCCCAGAAATCAGATGAAGGGGAAAGATGACTCAAAGAAATTCTGTATATACCAGCAACATAGCCCATTGAAGGAGCCCATCCAGTGTTTGCTTCATGACCCTTTCCTGAACCAAACCACCCAGACTCCAGGCTCAGGCTGAACTCTGCACCAGGGCTTAGGTAGAGCTCTGGTCCTTGTCCCAGACTAAACTATGACCCAAAGCTAAAGCCAACCTTGTCACAAGCTGGTGTCTGTCCTGACCTAGTTTCTATCCTGCCCAGGGTGATTTTCTTAGCCTGAAGAGTCCTACGTTGGTCACAGATCAAACCTTGACCTTGGTCTCTGGATGTCTATTCTGACACCTGCTCTGACCCAGGACAGATCAAGGCATACCAGCTTGCTGAGTGTAGGCCAGCCCCTGTGTCTGCATGTAGTACACAAGAGAGTCTGTAGTCCCTAGGCTCCCAGTGAGATAAAGGCACCCCGGAGGAGAGGAGTCCCAGGGCAAAGGAGGCAGGGGTGAGTCACATTTGTCCTCAGCACCGCCTTGTAAAACCATCCTAACCCCTTTTCTTCCCATCTTCCAAGCTACCTTGCCAGCCTCCAAGCCGCCCCACCAGAACATCCACGGTCCTGGCTTCCTGCAGACCCTATGCCTTCCTTCTCCTGGCCAGGAGCAGTCAGAAATGCTGGCCAGCAGTGGCTAAGGGTTGGAAGCAAGGCTGGCTGGCAAGTTGATGCAGCTCTGGAGCAGAATGAGAAAGAGACCTTCCCTGGAAAGCCTTTTCCTCCTCTCCATCTCCTGCAATGTGATGCCTCTTCCAGGAAGTCTCCCCCCACCCAACACTTCAGCCCCTCTGAGCTCCATCCAGCTATCCCTAGCAGATCCATTGTCACCCACTCAGCATAGGCCTCCCACAGTTTTGCATACTGCTTTGTCTGTCTGCGGGCTATTTCTCTGCTATGGATGGCTGGGCTAAATTGGTCCTCTGGTGACATCAGTATTGCACATACTGGAAGTGACACCTCTCAGCCCTCATCTTACACTTCTCAGAGGTGCATCGGGACAGTGGCTCAGCAGCTCAAACAGTGACTTCAAAAAGGCCCAAGTTTATTACTCACCTGCACGAAGGTCTCAGCTCCTGTGGCTTTTCTGGGGTCACTGAGCATGACCTGACCTCATCAAGCCGCTAGCAGAAAGGAGTGGCGGTGATTATATCAGGTGGCATTTAGCATGGCCTCTCTCCATGTAGACACCATGCTTTCAGTATTTTACAAAATTCGGGAGTGTGGTGCCTGCACCACCCGGAACCACAATCAGGCAAGGGTCTGGGGATTAAAAAACACACAGAGACACAGGTCACTCTTGAAACAAGAATGCCAATTTTATTGTGGTCCAGGGCAACTTATATAGGACTCTCCTTGACTAATGGCCACTCCCTAACTCTCGGGATTTTTCAGCTGCAAGCCCACCAGAAACCACTCCCCTGCCATCAGGAACTCATGAGGGTCTCGTGCCCAGAGCAACTGCAAGCACAGGAAAACAAGCTGTTTACTCCAGCAGACAAGGGGTAGTAGAAAATTCAGGGTCTGAGGGTCTGCAGTTCCCAACGCAGGAGCTTTGGGGCTGCTTTGCTCAGGCTCCTTTGCCATGAGGCTCTGGCCAATGGGCTGTGCTTCCTGCTCTGCAGAGGACAGGAAGAAGGTGGAGGCATCATTCTCTTGGGCAGCAGAAGTGTGTGACCCCAGCCTACTGCTCCTGACAGTTTCCACGGGAGTTACCTCTTCCAATCTCTCCTGTCTGGCAACCTTGTGTCTGGGCAGCTATTTCCTGGGACTTCCTACAATCTTTGTGCTTCTAGCCCTGATAATGATTTAATGGCATTGGTGTTATTTTAATCTGGGAAGGGGTGTGCATGTTCCATGTGTATGAATGTGAGCATATATGCATGCCACAGTACATGTATGGAGGCCAGAGGGAAACCTTGGATGTTAGGTCTTGACTTCTATCTTGTTTGAGAAAGAGCTTTTTGACATGGCATACACCAAACTAGCTGGCCTTTGCTGTGGATTTACACAGGTTCTAGGGACCCAAACTCAGGTCTCCATGCTTGTGTGGCAAGTATTTCACCAATTAAGGCCTCTCCCTGACTCATCAGTTTATTTCATGAGTGCTCAACCTTCGATGTTAATTCCCTCCCTGTTTGGAATGCCTAGAATATTTTCTTCCTGTCCTGTCATAGCACTCACTATCAGGGGACATTTGCCTTGCTCTCTTGGCCAGAACTCAGCTCAGGACTATATCTAGGGAGGCCAGGAAATGAAGACTTTTATTTTGAAGGGGCATGGACTCAGCTGACATGCAGGTGGCTTAGCTCCAAAAGGAAGAAGGAAAGGATGTACACAGAAGGGTAGTAGCCACCATCTCAGGTGTCATGATAAACTCTAGTCAGAGGAGGCCTTGTGAAGGCTGCCACCAGCTCTGCAGCATCCCCAGGCTTCACAGCTACCATAACTCCATGATTCTAGAACCCCACCTGGATGTTCAAGTTTGCCCACATCACCAGTTTCTCTGCTACTGATGCTCTGACCATGGTATGAAGGTATATGTGAGATGAGAGAGGTCTTGGGGTTCTTAGGGGTGGGGTTGCTATGAGCCACCTCATGCCTTGTACTAACAAGGACCTGTGTTGGGTACTGGGAATGCCATGGCAGCTTAAATGGGGCCACTATGCTCCAGACAGTCATAGCCTTCCCAAACACAGACCCACTTTGGTCCCTCTACCATGGATGCACAATCTGAGGCCCACGGGCGACACACATGCAGCCAAAGATAGCTGCAAATGTGGCCCAATACAAAATTGTAAACTTACTTAAAATCTGAATTTTTTTTTTACCTGCCTCTCCCCAGCAACTCTACTGCATAGTGTTCTCGGATGTGAACTTCATAGGTGACAATGTCCTGTCACAGTGCTTAATGGATTAAGGCACTTGCCATGTAGCCTGACACCTGACTTCCATTCCCATTCCGTTCCCACATGGTGGAAGGAGAGAAGCAACTCCTGAAAGCTGCCCTCTGAGCGCCACACATACACAGCACATACAAACCTACACACACACAGTAACACATATAAACCTACACACACACAGCACATACAAACCTACACACACACAGCACATACAAACCTAC
>NW_004949147.1:1267490-1376344 GCF_000317375.1 Microtus ochrogaster
CAAACCTAAACACACACACAGCAGCACATACAAACCTACACATACACAGCAGCACTTGCAAACTTACACATACATACAGCAGCACATGTCAACCTCCACATACAAACAGCAGCACAGCAGAGCATGCAAACTTTCACATATACACAGCAGTAATGCAAACCTTCACACACAGCAACAGCAGCAATACAAACCTCCACAGACACACAGCAGCACATGAAAATTTCCACACACACAACAGCAGCAGATGCAAACTCCACCCCCACTTCGTGCCCCAAATAAGAAAAACTTTAAAGGATGGGCATGCCTGCTAAGAGCTATTTGTTTTTCTCCTCTCTGGAAAGAGATACATGTCGTTCCTCTCGCCTCCCAGATCCTGAAGTCAAATGTAGAACACCTTCCCAGAACTCCAGGCAGAGTGAGCAACCCCTCAGACTCTCATTCAACTTAACATTGGCCACAGTGGGTTATGGTAGTCTGAGGCCCCGTATGTATCATAAACCCTCAAATGCCAAGTCCTGCACTACCTCAGTCTCAAGCCCACCCTCCCACCGCCTTCCAACCATGCCTTTCTCAGATCTGCTGGCTTCTTTCTGGCCCTGTGACTCCACAGATAGTGCTCCTCCTGGGACACATCCCCCCCCCCATGCCTTACTGGCCATGCCCCACCAGCTAGCACCTCCCCGAGCATTTTTTCCCTGTCCCTTGAAGATGACCTGAGGCTTCTCACCCCCCACTCCAGCCTCTCTGCTTCCTCCATCATCCTCATCTCAATCATAAGGACCTGTGGCCACCAGAACAGGTTGATGTTGCAGCCTCTTGGCCCCACCTAGTAGAAAGATGAAGACCAGTGAGGGTCTTAAATGATCCCTGTGCTCACGAAGGTTCTGTCATGGTTGCTGGTGTGGACCGGAACCCTCTGCCTGAATACTTTTGGTTTCTTCTCCTCCCTCCTGCCTTCTCCAATAGGCTTGCTTGGTGTAGCCAACATAAACACAGGGCATCTCCTTAAATCCAAATTGCAGATGAATAATGAATAAATGGGAAGGGGTCCAAACATGACTTGTACAATATAGGTAATGCAGCTACACTGAAAAAATAGAGCAGTTGTTGCTCTGAAATTCCAATTTAATTTACATTGTGATTTGTGCAGAGTTATGTTTAATTTGTGTTTTCTCTACAACCCTACCCCAACCGCTGCCCAAGTCCCTGGCTTCATAAGAAGCCTTTCAGGCACACTTACTGAATGAAGGCTGATTGGAGGAGAAAATGGAAGCCTCGGTGATAAATCAAAGTGGTTTCCCCACCTCGCTTGCTTCCTGCCATTGCTACTAAAATAAAACCAGCAAGAAGCTCTTTTGAAACCTGGCCTCAGTGAGCAACTGTGCCTGTTAGGAGAGACGTCATCATCACTCCAGTGGCCCCAAACACAGCCAAGCTAGGCATTTGCAGGATTTGTATACGTCAGTAATTCTTTTCTATTGCTCAGATCCATCTGGGTTTAGCACATTAGAGCCAATGGCATTCTATAATAATCACGTTATTACTATTATTACCACCGCTGTTGATATTGTTACAGTAGACCACTGTATAGATCACTGTGATTATTTTCCCTGCAGAGAATTGTATGTTCTTGTCAGTGATTTTATTATAAGAATGAAACCCAAACCCTTCCCCAGGGCTCGGAGTGACAGCTTCCTGGAAGCCCCGCTTCACCACCTCACAGTCAGAAGCCAGGGAGAGAGAGAGCTTGTGCTAGGGACTTCTGGGAGACAGAGGTGCAAGGTTTACTCCCCCACCCTCAACACGTAATCTAGAGCAGCACTTCCCAGAATGCAGCCTTGGGCTAGCAGTATTGACACCTCCTGGAAACTGGTTTCAGATACACATTCATGGACTCCAAATGGCCAAACCAGTAGCTAAGGCTCTGCAGGTGGGCAGCTACCTGCTGGTCTGACTGTCTCAAGGTTTGGGACTCATTTAGTTGGATGCCAGAAGACACACGGAATGCTCTGAGGACTACAATTCTACCAGAATCTGGGGGTTGGGAGACAGAGCAAGGGGGTTGGGGGACAGAACAAGGGGGTTGGGGGACAGAACAAGGGGGTTGGGGGACAGAGCAAGAGGGTTGGAAGGAAGCCTAGGTACCAGGGGAGAGGTTGGTGCCAGGGCCCCATAGTCCATGTCTTCCTTCAGTCTTCATCTCTACATTGAAAATGAATTCCCATCAGACAAACTGAGCAAGAATGCCAAGGTCCTGCAGTGGGTTGGAAGATGGCTCCATGGGGTAAAATGCTTTCTATGAAGACCTGAGCTCAGAGCTCCAGGAAATACATACAGCTGGATGAACTAGCGCATGTCTGTAGCCACAGCATTCTTACAGCAAGATGGGAGACAGAGATAGGGAAATTCTTGAAAGCTTGAAAGCCAGATAGTCTGGGGTACATTGTGGAGAAGAAGACACCCTGCCTCAAAAGGTAGAAAGAAAGTCAAGACCAATACCCCAGTCACCCTCTAACCTCCGCATATACATCATGGTATACACACTTGGCATCATGGTATACATCATCGTATACATCATGGTACACACAGAGAGACAGATAGACAGGAAAGGAGAGTCTTTTCTTTAAAGGTCCTGACACTTGATAGCAATAGGCAAATTTGAGAAAAACTTTATTCAAAGGTTCGACTGGAATCTATAATAGGAGGGAAGGTAGCTCAGAACCAGAGAGCAGCCGCTGTTGGACATCAAGGAACCCATTTGTATTTTGCACATCAGGGTCTGAAAGCTAGGACATTTCTGATGGCGAAGGGGGCTGGTCAGAGCTGAACTTGTGAAACAGAGAAGAGCTAAGACCCCAACACCGAGGCTTCAGTGTGGGCTGACTTCCAGCTGCATGGTGGGCCCTGTGGTTACACTGCATACATGGCTTAGCCTTGGCCCTCAGGGTAAATCTGATTCTCCTGTGGTAGGATCCATTCACCCCAGATGGGCCAGTAATAATGATAAAATGAAGTCTGGCTTTGTGAACCAGAGTTTATTAGGGTTACTCACAGGGACACTGGTATCTCAAAGGCAGCTAAGTCACTGAAAAGCCTACCCCAGCATGGGTGACAACTCTTGGAATCTGAACACCCACAGCTCCCATCCAATCTGCAGGCAGCTCTGAAGAGCAGTTCCTCTCCCCAGCAACTGATTATTGCTTCTCTTACCTTGAAGAGCGACCTGTGAGCCTTGGAACTTCCCAAGTCCCTAAGGCTTCTAAGCAAGTGTCTTAAGTGCTGTGTGACTTGTGAACTTCCCTTCTCCCCTTAGGGCCAATGGCTGGCTGACTTCCAAGCTTCTTGTTTGCTAAAGTTGAGATTAAAGCCACAGATGGGTACCCTAAGTCTGCTTCCTTGGCAAGGTCTTTTTTTTTTTTTTTTTTTGGTTTTTCGAGACAGGGTTTCTCTGTAGTTTTGGAGCCTGTCCTGGAACTAGCTCTTGTAGACCAGGCTGGTCTCAAACTCACAGAGATCCACCTGCCTCTGCCTCCCGAGTGCTGGGATTAAAGGCGTGCGCCACCACCACCCAGCTTCTTGGCAAGGTCTTGTGCCTAGAGTTTTCCAGTGGGGGCTTCGATATGGCACCAGCTTTTGTCAGGGATATTTCTGAGAGATTTGGGGAAGGGGGGTGAATGGGACCAATGGAATAATGGCAAGGGGAGTGCCCTGCCCTGCCCTTGGCTTGCCTTTCCAGCCTGCGGGATGTGGCCTTGCTAAGAAGGAGGAGAGGCAGGTAGGAAAAAAGAAAAAGAAAAAATATTCATACTACCCCTTCTTAGCCTCAGTTACCACCTCGCCCTGCCTCAGCCTTGCCTCAGGGCATTGGAATGCTCTTCCTTGGAGGAACAGGGAAGATTGGAGAGCACAGTATCCTCTTCACACCAACAGCTTTGGAGTGGAGGGGGTGGGGCTTACCCTCCTGCAGCTCCCTTGCCTCACAAGTAGCAAGGGCTTGTCCCTAGGTACAAAGAAGAATCTCCACAAAGAACTCAAGCTCCCCTCCCCCCCCCCCGTGTTTGGATGGGGTGTCTGTAGAGGGCCATTCCCTTCAGGATCAGGTAAGGCAAGAGCCCGTGAATTGATGGCATGGCGATTATGCCTCTGAGAGTTTGCAGATGGGCTTTCATTCTGTTGCTGTGACAAAATGCTCTGACCAAAAGCCACACTGGAGAGGGAAGGGTTTATCTGGCTTCTCTTTCCTTGTCACAGCCCATCCTCAAGGGAAGCCAAGGCAGGAACCCAAGCAAGAGCTTGGCTTAGAAGCCGTGGGGGAACAATGCTCTGGCTCTTTCTGGCTGCTGTTCAGCTAGCTTTCTTAAACAGCCCAATCCTCAAGACAAGCTCACACAATGCCCACACTCCAGCCTGATGAAGACAATTGCTCAATTGCGATCCTTTGTCCAGGTGATTCTTGGCTGTGTCAAGTTGACAGTTAATGCTAGCTAGGAGAGCAGACATGGACTGCGTGTGAGAGACGCCAGGAGGAGTCGGGCAGCCCGTCGGTGCTTGAGCATGAATGATTGTTCCACGGGTGTGTGTGGAGAGGTCCCTGTGACCCCGGTTCTTTAGCAGCTCTTTGGCCCCTGGGCACAGAGCCATTGACGCCTGCAGAGTGTAGGAACTGACTGTCCTGCTTTTCCTCGGTCTTACTCTCTGGCGGGAGATCTCCTGGGAAGAGCCGTGCTTTTACTTTATGAAGCCCCAGTGTGAGAACTTGTCAAGACTGTCACAGGCAGGCATAGCAGCTTACCCCAGCAATCCCAGAGCTTGGAGGAGTGCCATGAATTCGAAGATAGCCTGGACGAGGCCAACCTGAACTACAGGAGGAAACTGTCTCAAAAAGCAAGCCAGGCAATGGTGGCTCATGTCTGTAACCCTAGGACTTGGGAGATGGAGGAATGGGGGTCAAAAGGTCAAGGTCAGCCTTGCCTACACAGGGAACCTGATACTTGAGGCCCTGTTCCAAAATTTAACAGCAACAGCTGCAGAAACACAGGTAGATTTTGTTACTATCCATTTCGCGCACAGCAGAGCTCTCCGGAGAAACAGAAGGCCCTGATGGAAGATGATATGTGTGCGCACACTCCACAGAGGTCAGAAGGCATGGGAGCCACCGGAGCTGCAGGTACAGGCAGCAGTGGGTTCTGGGAACCAACTCTGAAAGAGCAGCAAGTGCTCTTAAGGTCTGAGCCATCTCTCCGGCTCTTGCCCATGCTTTTAGTCTTCAGTACCGCCTCCGGATGGGATGGAGGGAGTTAGCCTAAAAAGAGTCCCATGGCACAGTGGAGCCACGGCACCCGTTTTTGAGATATCTCTGGACAGTAGTGAGCTTAAGGAAGAGTATGGGACAACAGTGTCTGGGTTCACATCCCTATGTGACATGTCAGGGCACTAATGGTGTTGGCCCAGACCTTGAACTCCCCATCCCTCCCCACTGCCTGACAGAAGAGAAAGTACCCTCATTTCAGGGCTGGGCTACCCCACCCCCTCTGCTCCCCTCTTATAAACCAGATCTTTCTGCAAGAGAAATCTGAGTGCACTGCTATTGCCAGCTTCTTATCAGCTCTTGTCAGGCTCTTCTTGGAAGAGGGCTCTCTGAGGGCCTGAGCTCCCCAAGACCTCCAGAAGACACCTAGGCAGGAGTCCAGGCTTCCCTGACCTCAACCTCTCCCTTTGCCACCCCCTCCAGGTCCCTCGGGGTGGGGACTTCGCCATGCAGGAATTTTCTATCACATCATGAACGCCTTGGAGGAAAATCGGCAAAATTAATTGGAAATTAAAGTCGCCAAATGAGCTCTGAATTAAGAAACCATTAACTTCAAATGGCTGCTGGAAGGAGCGGAAGTTAATTACAAAGGCTGCCTGGTTAGTTTGTGTATTTTTTGCGTTGTGATGATTGTCTTAGATCCTGAGTCCTGCATCTGATTAGCATTCTGAGGCTACCCATGCTGCTTTGATGAGTGGCACGGCCCACCCTCAAGTCCTAGGGCTACTGTCAAGCAGCCAAGAATCCACACCCTGCCTCGGATGGGGGTCTCCCTGCACTCTGTCTGCCTCGTCCACGGCAGTACCTTCCCCGCTGCCCGCTACCTCAGTGCCTCTAAGGAAAGCAGTTGTCAGTAGCACCCCAGGGAGTCCTTGCCCACACATTGTCATTACATAATGGGCACCACCATCCACTTCATTAGGCGCTGCTGGGGACCAAATGGAAGAGGCTCATGGCTTATTAGCCAAAGGGCTGTGGGAGACGTGGGGAGGCTGACTGCCCGCCAAGAGAACCTTCCAGATGTGTTATCCTGACACTTGGCTCTCCCCCGGGAGCCATCTACAGCTACTGAGATGACCATTATGGTGGATGCTCCAGGAAGGCGGGAGCGGGGAGTGTTTCGCTCATAGTTTCTAACTCAACAAATATTGAATGGGTGAGTAAACTGGAACCATCCCCAAACCTTCATTTGACCGTGAACTGAAGGGTTCTTACCAGTTTGTTTGCAGTGCACGTATGCTTGCGTGCTTGGGTGTTTGTGTGCGAGAGAGTATGCATGATATACGCATGTGTGGAGGCCAGAGGTCAGCTTCCGGGGTCCTCCTCTCTCCAGCACCTTATTTTTTGAGGCATGCTCTCTCTCACTGAACCTGGAGCACACCATTTGGACGAGACTGGCTGGTGAGCGAGCCCTCAGGATCTGGTCTGCCGCCCCTGGCACCTGTGTTGGGATTAGAGGTGCGCTCCATCACTCTCAGCTTTCCTGTGGATGCTGGGAATTTGAACTTAGGTCCTTTTGCATACAGCAAAGAGCATTTTACCCACCTAGCTCTCCCTCTAGCCCCCGAAAAAACTTGTTCAAATGGTCTTCCAGCTCTTGTAGCTGGGTGTCACGGTTGAAAGATGTGACTGAGGCCATCCCCTCTCCCCACTGGTACCCCGTACTCTGCCTTGCGGGGCTGCCTCCATCCCGCACTCCACACTAGATCCAGAGCAGCTGATCTAAACTGCCCAGCTTACCACATCTCCCCACCTTAGTACTCTCCCAAGACTCTACTGCCTACTGAGTAAACCCTGTTAGAAAAGGTCCTCAGCCTCTCACTAGAGACCTTAAGAGGTGTCTAGTCTCAAGGGAGTCCCTTACTTCAGGAGCCCTCCTTTACCACCTGAGGCCATGGTAAACCTAAGGGTGGGATTATTATCATCATCATCATCATCTGACTTCTTTTGTCATAAATTTATGCCTCCGAATATTTAGACTCCATAGTGTCCAGAGGCTTCCTTCTCTTATATTGATCATAATCTCCTTGAGCTACCGGATTCATATTCCCTTAGGGCTCCCATTGAAAACTAAGGAAAAGCCTGAGAACATACAGCTGACATCTAAAGCTCACCTATTGACCAACCAGTAAATCCATAACCTTCTCCCCTTACTCCTCTGCCCCATCTCTGACCATAGCTCTTAATATATCTATGCTAGGTAATTCCCACCCTATCTTTATGAGCATTGATTTTTTTCATCTGGTCCCGTCCCCCTGGCCATGGGAATCTCTGAGAACAGGAGACAAACGCCCCTTCACAGAATGCCAGAAGCTGGCACCGTGCCTCAGTAAATAGGAAATAATGAAATGGTCCTTCCCTGGCAGTCTCCCCCTCCCCCTCGCCCCGGCAGCACCTTATCTCTTCCCTGCATGGCATTAGCTTCTTCACTCACCCATTTATTCATTTATTTGCTCAGCAACTGTTTATTGGCATCGACTATGTGTCAGGTAGGAGGGGAGGAACTGGAGAGAAACCGAGGGAAGGGCAGCCGCTTAGATGGCTTCATTTCTCCATCACACAGTGACTTTGAAGACATGCCTGACTCACTCCCATGATTCCATTGCTTATCTTAGTACTTGGCACATAAAATATTCATTAAGCATCTCCTGAATTAATTGGGAATACATCTAATCAGGCTTCATGCCCCTTTAAGCCTGTGGTCTCCCCCTAAACCTGTGTGGTTTTAGAGGACTTGGCATTGCTATAAGGCTGGAGAAGGGGGGTGGGGGACACAAAAAAAAACAAATTTCTTGAGAAGAGGTTTTTATTCAATGACCATGGATGGTCTAAAACATCTCTGCCCTTGAGGAGCTCAAAATCTAAAAGAAAAGGGGGGAGGGATGAGGGAGAGAGAGCTGGAGGGTGGGCAGAACACTGTGGGGGTAAGGGCAAGTTTAGAGGGACCATGGCACATGTGGAGAGGCTCTGATGGTTCAGATGAGGGGACACATTCTTCTGTCCTAGACATGGAGAGGGGACTTCCCAGAGAAGATTTAAAAAAAAAAAAGTCTCATATAGCTCAAGCTAATCTTGAACTTGTAGCTAAAATTGGCCTTGAACTCCTAACACCTGATTTTCTGCCTCCACTTTCCAAGAACTGGGATCACAGAAATGTACTAGTACTTCTGGCTTACTCACTATTGAGGCTCAAACCCAAAGCTCTGTGCTTGCTAGGCAAGTGTTCTACCAACTGGGCTACACCCCCAGTCTCAGAGGAGAGGATGCTCGGTCTTGACAGTGGGTAGGCAGTGCACAGGGGAGGCCAAGTGGGAAAGGCGAGTGCAAACACTCTGTGGAGTAGGGCTGGGGAGAGTTGCACTGCGAGTTCCACATTGGCCAAGCTCTGGAGATAAAGGAGAGGGTGGGCTGGTGAGGCTAGAGAGCAGACCAGAGGAAGGGTAGGTTCTAGTCTGAGGAGGAGCACAAGTTTGATCATATGAGCTGGGAGGGACCAAAACACTGTCCCAGGCCCTGGAAAAGACAACAGAGGCATGAGGGTGAAGTAATGTAATCCCAGCATGCACTACAAGCATATCTATCATCCTCCTTACCTGACCAGCACCCCCTCTCCCTCCACTCAGTAGGAACACTTCCCTTTTGGTGCAACACCCCTCTGCCAAGCAGGACTGCTTTCCTAGATAACCATCCCACCGTATGGCTGGGGTTGGCCAATCATAATATCCTCTTCCATGGCTATCATGGTTGACCAGGATGATCATGTGATCTCATTTGAGTCACTGGGGCTCAGATCTGGTGTGTGTGTGTGTGTGTGTGTGTGTGTGTGTGTGTGTGTGTGTTCATGTCTGTATGTACATATATGAGCTTGCTGTCCTCAATCTTTCACCGTCATATTTG
Source organism: Microtus ochrogaster (assembly GCF_000317375.1). NCBI lineage: Eukaryota > Metazoa > Chordata > Mammalia > Rodentia > Cricetidae > Microtus > Microtus ochrogaster. The sequence goes on from NW_004949147.1 coordinate 1,276,696, forward strand.
AGATAAGGACATTGAACCTGGAGCTCTCTGATTCAGCTAGACTGGCTAGCCCTGAGTATCCTCCTGTCTCCACGTTCCCAGAGTTGGCTATGTGCACATAACACTACTCTGGCTTTTACGTGAGTTGCTGGAGATTGAACTCAAGTTCTCATGGCTAACACTTCACAGACAGCCATCTCTCCAGCTCCCTCTGGTCTACTGTGTTAGAACCAAGGGGCGTGTCTCTTTCTGTGAGGATACCTGTACTTTTTGTAGCCCTCTGTTTAAGGTCTGATAAAGGTCTGCCTGAACAATGCCAGTACTGAGGAATGAAAAGCCAGGCGTTGACATGTGACTGAATTATGGGCATGTGTCTGTGTTCTCCGAGCAGTGTGATCTAGGTCTGGAATTTTCTGTGGAATTCTTTTTTTAAAGCTAATTTGGATGATGTTTCATGTTTCTGTTATTTGCAAATGAAAAACAAATCCTAAAACACAGAGAAAGGATGTAGAGGTGCTGAAGTCTTCTAGGGGAAAATACCAGATGAACTGCTTGTGTTTTCTAGACTAGAGCCTGGGTTGGGGAATTGAAGCAAAAGACTGTGGGCCTACAATGGGTGATTTGGGAAAACATCTATGGGGAAAGATCAGAATACATCTCAGAGTTCGTATCTGAGGGGAGCAGTTGAATTTAAAGAGGCAAGATGGACCTGGGACCCAAACCCATGGTGGAAGGGGAGAAGTGACTCCTCCAGCTATCCTCTATCACCAATCCACAGACAACATGGCACAAACTCACACCTACACACAACACACACACACACTCCCCGTACACAGAGAGAAAGAAAGAAACAATCTAACCTTATGGCAAAAAGGAAGATGAAAGGAAGCAGCTACACGAGGAGCAGGAGGAACCAGGCTCTGCTGCCACACCCGGAAAAAGCAAGGTTATTAATGCCGTAAGGGAAAGGCCTGTGTTACAGGTTTGGATGCTGGTCTTTGTATCTAGGTCCATAAGACAAATGGCGGCGGCAGGGAGGTGGGGGGCACATGTCATAGATATCTTAGATGCTTTCTGAGTCCCTGATCACTGGACTCCATAGCCAACCCCCTGGGACCATGTAACTTATAAACTTCTTTCTTAAGGGACCTAAAAATAAATGACATCACACACTGGTGTGTCGGGTGGTGTGGCTGGGAGGGTTGCCTGGACAGGTTCTCCAAAATGTCACTTTCGCTCTTGGGAGCTCCTCTTCCTCAACTGTCAAACGGAAGCGCTAATCACCTCCCTGCCTTGCTCCCAGGGTCATTAGGGTGATTGGACAAGACAAGGGCCAGAAAAGTGCTGCGCGCAGCAGAAAACTCGGGGGGAAGAACTGAGGCCACGTGTCCGGCTCAGCCCCACCTGCCACGAATCTCATCCCTTGCTACCTGATTGTTAAAAAATAATCACCTTTTCCTTCCCAAGCAATGAGGAAAAGTGCCAAGAGGAGTTTCACGCGCACCATTGTGGGTGTTATTGATGGCTCAGTTAGCCCGTCCCCTCCTTCAGTCCCTTCTCCACTTACAGAGCCACACATTCTGTGTCTCACCTGTGGACCGGGGACCACACATGGCTAAAGATAGCTATGGATATGGCCCCATGCAAAATCCTAAATTTATTTGAAAACATTGTGAGTGTGTGTGAGTGAGTGAGTCTTGAGTGAACTTTGCAGATGAAAACACGGTGCTACCATGGTGAAAGGCTGGACACACCTGAGGTCCAGACCATGTGCATGCACAATTGAGGAAGGTTTTCACTCAAACAGCCACAGCTATCCCTTCCCTCACCAATTAGTTTAGGAAGCAGTACTGGTTTGCTTTAAATGTATATTATATGTATTTATTTTGTCTGCCTGTGAGCGTACCTCTGCACACATACAACAACACACATGTGGAACTCACCTTGCAGGAGTCAGTTCTCTCCTCCCACCAAGTAGGCCCTAGGGACTGAACTTGTGTGGTCAGGTAGGTGACAGGTGCTTTTGCCTGTTGGGCCATCTCACCAGCCCCGAGAAAGGCCACTTGAACCATTTTTGCAGATGAGATTCAAGAGATAGACATCTGGGAGGCAGGAATAACGATCTCACATCGATCACAAACACTGACAAGGCAAACACAGGAACTGCCGCATCTCACTAGAATAATGTCAAGCCGAGGGTGGGGAAGAGAGCTTGGCCTGATTCATAGCACCTGGAGCTGGTCCTCGTTAGCTAAGTCACTAAGCTCCTTGTTCAGATGTGTCAACTGACTGTCACAGGTGACTGAGGGGGCTGGAAAACCCCGCAGCATCAGCAGTTCCCAGTTCCGCTCTTCAGCCTCCGCCACCGTGTCCTCCATCCTCCTTCGTGACTTCACCTGGATGCTCCACAGGCCTAAGCGCATCTTCTACCGATGCTGGAAGGCAGAAATCTGAGATGGAGTGGGAGAGGGCTGGCCAGGAAATGTGGTCCTGCCTACCCTCTCTCAGAGGCTTCTGCTGCACATACAGGCTTCTCCCACAGATCTCCGGCATTTTAAAGGAAATATTTACTCTCACTTGGACCAAGAATGGAGGAAGGAACTGTGACTCCGAGGGAACATGCCTAAGGGGAGCTGGAGTTAGAACTCCTACTTGGGAACACAGAGCCAGAGTCTGAAACCCTTAGATTTGTAACACAGCGTGGGTCTGAGATAGAAAGACAGAGAGCTCTCCCGGGGCAATGGGCACTCAAAGGCATAGGTATGGCTGAATCAGATACAAGAGGAGCAGAACTCCTCCTTGGGGAAAACTGGAGCACAGGATCAGAAGCCCTGACTGCGAAAGCGGAGGCTTAAGACATGGCTTACAAAGGTGACAATGACCTTGAAACTCATCTTCAGCATCTCAGTGTAAGCTCCCAAGAGGCAGGGGTCAAAGGTTGAAGTCAGACTAAGGACTTCAAGGAGGAAATGAAGGAATGAGAGAAGGAGCCTGGTGGCTGAATCCTGTGTAACCCAGGCTCATTTTGTTGCTACACACACACACACACACATACACACACACACACACACTTCTTTAAATTTGTTTGAATGTTGTTATATTGTTCATCTATACACACATGTGAGGTTGTACATATATATGCGTGGAGGCCAGAGATTGGCACTGGGTGTTTTCCTCAATTGCTTATCACTTTGTGTTTTGAGGCAAAGTCTCTCCCTGGACCTGGAACTCACTGATTCTGCTAGGCTAGCTAACCAGATAGCCCGAGGTCTTCGCCTGCCTTTGCCTCTCCAAGCTAGCATTGCAGACAAATGTGTACTGCTGCATCTGCCTGCCTCGTGGGTATTGGGGATTCAAACTCAGGTCTTTCATACTTTCATGACAAGCACTTTACCCACTGAATTATTTTTCCAGCCCCAACCATAAGCTTTCTGCTCCATCCCCAGCCCATCCTCTGACTGCAGACCAGAATGCATGGGGAAGTTACAGAATCCCCAAGGAAGAACTGCACGGTGCAGGTGTGGCCCAGAGGCTGAGCGCTCTAACCTTCTAACCCAAAGACTTCCAGCCACCAGACTCACTCATTCTTGCCACCACATAGCCCACACCTAATTCGGCACCATCTCTGAGCCCGGGAGCCTTCTAACCACCCCCTCATCCTGGAGTGTCTTCCTCCTCCATCTGTTGCCCTCACTCATTTCCACCACTGTTAAAATGTTTAACGGCTCTCCGTTACCTTCAGGGTGAAGCCTAAGGGCTGGAGAGATAGCTCACTCGGTAAAGTGCTTTCTATGCAAGTCCAGGAGTCTGAATTCAATCCCTAGAACACGATTTTTTGGATTTTGGTTTTTGTTTTAAGCCAAATATGGTGGCCTATGTTTGTAATCCCAGCTATGGAAAGACAGAGTCAAGCAGATCCCAGGGCTTCCAGGCTGGCTAGCACGCATGCTTGGTGAGTATTAGGCCAGTGAAATGACCCTGTCTCAAAAACCAACGTTGCTAGCACCTGAAGAATGGTACTCAAGATTGGCCTCTGGCCTAGAGCCCTGCCCCCGCCACCGCACACACTAACGATGACCAAGTCCAAATCCAGCATCCTCGCCACCACCTGGTGCTCGTTATCATCCTGCCAAGTTCCTTCTCAGGAGTCCCACTAGCTCGGCTCCTTGAATTTAAACATTGACCATGTTGCACTTCCTTCGGGTTCTCAAGAGCCCAGGTTCTCTTTCACAGCTATCTGTTCCTAGTGTGCTTTCTGCCTGCCCCAAACAGTCTCACACCCTCTGGCTCTCTTCACCTCTCCCACTGCCCCCGTACCTGCCTGGCTACCCTGTCCATCAGATGGAAAGCCGGCTATGATGCCCTGGCTTAGGCCCCTCCTTTCCTTGGGATTCCCATAGCTCCCCACACTCAGCCTCCTTGAGCTTGTCACAGTGTCCAGCCATGGGCCTCTTTACCTGTCTACTCCCCACTCCCTGACACACACACACTTTTGGGCTTCTCCAGCATTAAGGCCAATCACAAAAACTTCCCAATATTTGACAATGTTTGTTCTACAAAATGGTCAACTTCATACAATTCAACTGAACACAAGGACCATGAATACTTTGCTGCCTGTTGGAGTCCAGTACTCTATGCAAAGTCCAGAGCACAGGGGTGCATCAGTAAGCATCTATCTATTTTGCTGTGATGTCAACTTGAGGGCTTCATACCTCAAGATCCACAGGAAACTCTTTAGTGATCAAACTAGGGGAGTCTGAGCAAGCATCTCCTCTACCATCAGAAGCAGCTGCATCTACTTGACACTGGCCACAAACACCAGACCAATTGTCTTTCTGGGCTAACTTAGTCTCCAGCTTTCACCAGCCCAGTTAGGTCTGTGGCATGTTCTCAAACTGAGGTGTCTAGGGTCAAACCGAACACCCCCCAATACACAGCCCCCGTCTCAGGTAGGTCACCTCTTCTTTGCACCTACCCTTGCTGGGGCATCCCAACCGAGGAAGGGCACACAAGTAAGAGGGTGGTTTGCAGTGACAGCCCCAGGGAACTGTGCTTCCTTTAGATCTGGGGGAGAAAGAAAGAACCGATGTTTGAAAAAATGTTTGGCAGTGTTGTCAAGTAAGAGAGCAGGCCACTTTTAAAGTTCTATAGCAGTTTAAGACCAAGGCCCCTGGAAGTATGAACTTGGTGGCGGCCTTGACAGTGAACCAGAGAGACTTTTCTCAGACAGACGTGTCAGGTGATGGAGCTCACCGGCTACAGTCAGTCGAAGCTGAGAAGGATGGGAAGCCAAAATAGAACCTGGGAAAAGGGAGACGCTGAATTGATAGCAGAATGGCAGGGATTTTATCGATCCTGGAAGAAGATAAGAAAGAAGAAGAAGGAAAATAAAGCAGATAGCCAGAGATAAGAGGCAAATGGAGAAAGGGAAGACAGAGAAGCACAGAAATGCAGGTGAGACCATAGGAGCCTGTTTTGTGGAGCAGCTACAGGGCAGAAAACAGTCGGTAACCAGAGGCCAAGCTGGTACTGCAAGGAGTTCCATTCCTGCTGGGTGCTGGAGGGAGCCTGGAACCCTGATGCATCTGACTTAATCCCAGAGATTACTCCTAGAGAATAATCCGGTGGTTGGCTGGAGCTAGACCCTAGCCCGAGCATTGTACAGGCTGCTCTGAGCATTGTAGGCCAGATGCCTCCTCTCCCCAACCAAGGAAGAAGCTAGGGTGTGCCATGAGGACTCTTCGGAGGGCCCTTCCCTTTCAGTTATGAGACTCTCTCCCCAGGACCCTCGTCTCCTGGCTCACCTTTTTACCAGCTCAGGGGAGCCCCTGTGGCGGAGGAGGGGGGAGGACTTTGCTTAGGAAGGAAAGATGTTTCTTTCCTTCATGTTTGGAAAATGTAGCTCTTGCTAGTGACTGGTGTTGGTAGGCCTTTACTCTCAGGAAGGCAACAGGAAGGGTCCTCCAGCCTAGGCAACACTGAGAAAAAGAAGCTTGTCTGTGCAGGTCAGATGAAGCCACTGACCATCTGAACTCTAGTATCTAACCCAGAAAGACCGCTGTCTGGGATCAGAGGACAATACTTGAGAAATCAGCCAGACATAAGAGCCGAGCAAGCAGGGTGCGTGTTCTTTGCCTTCCAAAGAATGCTCTATAGCAGCCATGCTTTGGTTTTTGAATGTGTGGATGTACTAAGTATAAAGCAAGCAAAAGTAAGAGAATGAAGAGCAAGGAGCAAATGGAAGCAACAAATAGCAAAGCTTCATCAAATCGGGCACTCCAAACATCCCCAGAGACCAACAGGAGAGGCTCAGGCAGTCAGTTCCCAGTTGAGCTTTCTTGCCATGGATGAGCTTCTAGCTTCCCATTCCCCTGTAGTCAGTTATACCATGGGATAAATAATAGTAAGCTCTGATGGAAATGGTTTGTCTTCTAGCCCATTTTAAGGACACACACACACACACACACACACACACACACACACACACACAAATGTGTCCTTAAATGAGTTGTTCTTGGGTTGTTTATCTGTTCTTTTCCTCTTTGTCCCAGAGTTAGTGGGGCTAGATAAGGAGTCTTGGAGAATACTAAAGCAAGCACACTTGGCTCTGAAATGGGGATACCCAGAACCACCTTCTCGGCGAACCCTTACAACGTACAACACGTTGGCAACACAGTGTATATTCCAGGGTGAGACACAGAGAGAGCAAAGAAGACACAGCTGAACCACGGGGCCTTGGTTTGGAACAGGCAGCTGCCAACATCAGCATTGATATGTGGGCTACAGTCACCAGAGAAAACCTCAGCTGACAACTTGGGAGAGGCAGCTTCCAGGAAAGATAGGTCAGTAATGACCCTTCAGGGCTGAGGGCTTGCTGTACTATTGGTGATTTTCCAGTCTTGACCCTAGACTGATGCAGGAAAACCAAGAAATGATATATACTGTGCCGGGGCCAGGCTGGCCTGGCCACTAAGATGGAGCAGACTCTTTTTCAAGGTGGAGACAGGCACAGGCTCTGACAAGCAGGGCCACACCTGGTGATGTTCACCATCTGTGGGTGAGCCTCCCTTGCCAGGGCCTGGACAGCCCCATCCATCCCTGGCCCCGGCATTCCAGATTGGAGCTGGATATAGCATGTGCCAGAAACCCCTCCCTTATCCTGGAGCCACTGAGTGGATGTTTATCAGGAGCTTCTCTGCTCCTTTGATACATGTTCCCACGAGTCCTGTTTCCTCCAGGACCTGAGAGACATTGCCTTTTAGAGGTTTTGTGCTGGAAAGTAATGGAAACCCAATTTGAACCAATTAGGGCCCCAAAGGGATGTCAGTAGATCACAAAGTCAAATGATGGAGAAGACCAGGGGCAATAAGTGACATCAGAAGTGAGACTTCTAAGCCTCAAACCTTCGTTGAATTTTCTTGCTGAGTCCTTGAAGCTATTGGCTCCTTTATTCCTTAGAGCTTCCCTTATATGCCAGCATGGAGGCCCCTGGTAGAAACTCAGGATTGCCTGCACAGAAGGGAATATTTTCTAGGCTCTTAGAGGTTTCAATCCCAGAAAGGATGCTCTCTGTGGAGGCTTGGAACACAGCTAGCACCCCCTGCCAGGAAACTCCATCTCCAAAATGACAGAAGGGCTGGGCAGGTCCTGCTATCATCCTCAGTGCCTTCCTGCACCTCTGGGCTCACAGCAGCTGGAGGTTGTAGCTGTATCAGTGAGGAAAGGATCCAAGTGACATCCTGAAGCCGTCACTACTCCGGCCGTATCGGATCCACTCTCAGAGCATCTCTGGCATTTACGTCCCTTTACCATCCCTTCCCCACACTCCAGCCCCCTGCGCCCACCCTGGGCTGCAGACAGGTGAGTTCATGCAGAGCTTCTAAGGATGGTCTCAGAAGCTAGCTCATCTGGGTTCAGATCCTGGCCTCACCATCTATTCTGTGGTCGGGTGACCCTGGACTTTGGGTTGTTTGACTTCCCTGAGCCTTGGTTGTTTTAAATAAAATCAGCCATGCACACACCCTGGATCAGAGCCTGGCTTCCCATTGAATCCTCAGGAAATGTGAGCAGCTCTCTTGGCCTGTAGGTTTTGATTGGCAGCCTGATACCTGTGAAGGTATGACACCCTCTCATCCAGATACTCCTCCTCCTGCTTTCCCCACCGATACATTTCACCACTACACGGACTATCCTCCAGCCCCATTTAACTGCTCAACACCCCATAAGAGGAAATGTACCTGCCCGTTTGGTTCACAGGCCTGGGGCTGATTTTCCACTGGCAAGTCTTGTCTCCAGAGCACTGTGGCTGATGTCTAGGCACACTGGGACATGCCTGACTCCTTCCTTGGCAAGACAGACAGGTCAGTGGAAAGAGGACACTGTCTCTGACGTTGAGGAACGGAACTGGTGGGAGTCACTGAAGCTAAGCAAGCACAGCCCTTCTTCCATGCTCGTCCCTGGACCTGTGACATCCCACATTCACCCCCCAGAAATAATCTGCACATCGCAGCCACGCACAGTTAGTCCCATGAGATGACAGGGGGTGAGTGCCAATCAGCATCTGTTGGCTAAGTGATACCCTGCCTTCTGACCCTGAGCAGGAGACATGCTCAACCATCTGCAGAGGTTTGAAACTGGGAGGGACGGGAAAGGCAGGATGACAGACACATAGGCAGAGTCCAGATTCCCCAAATTTAATTCTAGACTCATGTCTAATATATCATCTCCCTCTGGCCCTGGGACTGAGTCCCTAGGCCTGTCCCTGCCTAATATCCTCTTTTCTTGAATCTGTCTTAGCTGAGGTAGTGCCCAAGGCTGAGGTGACTGTGCAGGCAGGAGCGAGAGCTAGAGGAGTTTGAATAAGACAAACACAGATTAGTCAAGGTCTGTCAGACCCAATTACATCTCCATGGAGCCCACTGAGAAATTATTCAGTTCCCAGGTCCCTCCGACTGAAGCATGCCAGCCGCTACTTCTCTTGGCTTCTGGCCACAGAGGGAAACGAGAGTGCCCCTCCCAGTCATTGAGTCAGCCTAGGATCAGAGGTGGTACCTACAGTTCTTTGGGCACTGTAAAGGAGCACGGATAAAGGGGCTGTTACATTCTCCTCTTAACCTAGGATGGAGGAGCAAAAGGGGGCAAAGAGTAGGCTGGGATCACTCATGCTCCTTGGCCCCAAATCTGACTTTTTCCAGCAACTGGAAGGTTGACAGAAGCAGAGTAATGGTCTGGGAAAACGTCAGAACTGTTGCGTTGTGTGCGTGCGTGTGCGTGCGTGTGCGTGCGTGTGCGTGTGTGTGCAGTGGAGAAGATTCCTGGAGAGGATACAGTGAAGAAGCCTCCTTGCATACACACTCCTGAGCTAACCCTCCTCATCCTTCTATCTTGAGAACTCCTATCTATCCTAGCAAAGAGTGAGGCCAGATAATTCCAAGCACCAAGTCTATTTGACTTGGGGCCTCATTTACAGAATTATTTTTTCCATCAGAAAATTTGCTGAGGCAAAATGGTGTTTGGTGTTAGCAAATATTGAGCCAGTCAGCTTCCTCAGGGTTCCCACTGGAGGGGGGGTGCTGGGGAACTATGGGCCTTGCTCTGCTGTACTACCCATCTGAGAAGACCCTACACCTCTCTGCTTTGGCCTAAGCTAAGTCCTCTGCCTGGAATGTTCTAGAATGTTCTCCTGCCCCTTGTCAACCTGGCAAAGACCTACACCTTCCGCTTTTGATCTTATCACTCCTGGGCACTGGACTTTATATGCAGCAATGATCCCGTTCCTTCCATATGAAGTAGGTGTCTCCCACACAGAGGTTTGCTCAATCCTCCAGCCCCAGGATCTACACCCCCAAAGTTTTCTTGTTGTTGCCTGTTTAATTCATGTGCTTTCACCGCCTACTGTGTGCCAGACCACTTATGAGGAGTCCTTTTCACCGCCTACTGTGTGCCAGACCACTTATGAGGAGTCCTTTTCACTGATTAAGCTGGCTTACAGGATCAATTCTAAGACAGTGCTTCCTGTAATCCCTTGCTGTCCTCAAACTTATTTAGTTAAAGTTGACCTTGAACTTCCTGTCCCCCGGCTTTCACTTCCTGAGTGATAAGATTACAAGCAATGCCACAACTCCCAGTTTGTGTAGTGCTGGGTACCCAATGCAGGGCCTCGTGCATGCCAGGGAGGCATTCTCCAGAATGAGCTGCATTCTCGAGAGGCCTTCTGAACTTATAGAGACTGTAACTCACACTGCCCAGGGAGTAAGGTGGACACCAGAGCCCAAGGTGAAGCTCGGTTATGCTGTCTGAGTCTAGAATCTAGACACTCAGGAGGCCTGAGTCCCTACATTGTGTTCTGGCCCAATGCCTCTGTTCTCCATCCATGAAACTGGAGGGCAGGCAGAGCTGGAATTAAAAGTCTACAAACAGCAGGAAAGTTGAGCCCCTACCCACTCCTCAGCAGACCTCCCACTGTGATTTTAGGGCCCTGGCTGAGTCTGGCAGGTAGGAAGCCACCAGGCATGCCTATTTGTTCCTGGCAGTTTGAAGCAAGAGGCTACTCCTGAAACTGAGATCTCAGACACTAGGATTCAGGGCCCTCCTGTACAGGCAGCTCTGTGTGTGTTGTGTCATACCCAAACTGGGGGTCTGATGTCCCTAGTCAATGAGAGCCAGCGGAGGTGGGTAGGAGCAATTGCTGGGTCCCAGGCCTGATGCAGAGGGGCTTCTCCATATCTGAAGGTTTGTCACCCCAAGAGTCACCGACACTGGAGCAGAACCCATCAGCTTCCCCCTTGACCTCCAGGGAAACTCAAGCCAAGGGTCTCCTGCTGGGCAGGAGGATCATAAGGTAAGCCACGCCCTGGATGCTGGCTGCCTGAGTGCCCAGCTGTACCCACACCACACATACACCCCCGGACATTCCCAGAGAGGCTTACCTACACTATCCAGACTCAGAACAAAACAGCCCTGTAGGAATGAATCAATAGCCTTGAGCCACCTCAGCTTGGATGCTGTCTCCCCACTGCCTTCCCTCCCCTGGATTCCTAGCTCCTCTTCCTGATGCTGCTCCCTTTCTCTCCCTCCCTCGCTTACTCTTCTCTCTCTTTTTCTCTCTCTCCCACACAGCTGCCTCTTAAGAATGCCAGATGATGGTGCCTCACTGCTCTGTAGTCCCAAAGGCCCAGAAGGCCATAGGGTTGCGGTTTTTCTGTTTTCTTTTCTCCAGTAGTGAAAATTCTTACTGGAAGTGGACAGCCCTATTCAGGGTCCCCCCCCCCAACCTCCTTCTACAAAGACTGTGCCCTTCTCTCCTCCTTTCACCTCCACTGAAGGTTTAAATGCATACACATGCATCAGGCATACTTGCACGAATGTCTACATCACCTCTCCCTACCTGATTAGAACAGATGGCTTAGGGATGTGTTCAGGAGGTGGGAAGGTGGGCGGCCCTTTAGCAGACAAGGTGGGTATCTCGGCAAAGGAAGTATGGTAAGCTGGAGATGAATGGAAAGGGAAGATGGAAGTGTCTTACACTGTCAGTGTGTAAGGGTACCCTTGTGTACCAGTGCAGGCTGAGCTGATGACATCACAAGAGGTGCATGCATTTAAATCTAGAGGTCACCACACATCCATCTCTGGTTAAACTTGGGAAGCACCCATGATCTGGGTGATAGCCTTGAAGCTTGGGGGTAGCACCATTCCCTAAAGACATAAATGCCACAGAAGACGAGGCATTATCTGGACGAGAATCAACAAAATTGTATAAAGGCCAGGGAAGTAAGGATTTTAGGTGTCCCAAGCTAAAGAATATGTTGCAATGACTCAATTCTGCAATTGCTTCATCAATCTTCCAGAGATGATATGAGATGGGTGAGTGTGCCTATATACCATAAAACTTTATTTGGGGGCACTGAAATTTGAATGCCATAAAATTATCTTATGTCATGAAATATTATTCTTCTTTTGACTTTTCCTTCAATCGTTTAAAAATATAAAAACCATTCTTCATTCATAGGCTGTATAAAAATGGGCAGTGGGGGCCTCTGCTTTCTGATCCCTGAGCCAGTGGGGATCCAAGGCAGAACTGGGCCTCCACATGATATATAAGCTGTCAGATAGCAAACCCCTAGTTCTCTGCTTCAAGTCCCGCAAGGCGCCAGAGTTAGGCGCACACCACATCCAGGGCCCTCAGAAGTTCTAGTTCTTGCGAAACACTAGCCCAGCATTTTGATGGTAATTCACTTCCCATGTAGCCTGCCTACTGGGAGAGATGCTGTTCTGCCAAGACAAACATCCGCTGCACTTGAGTAGCATCTTATTATAAATTAATAAATTGGCATCGGGCGCGTATATAAATATCAGTCCCCGTGAGCTCGGTACATGCGTCTGCCACAGGAAGATGAATCTGCTTAGCACCCAGCTCACACTGCAGCTTCCCAAGCCTCCGAGTCTAGCAGGCAGGCTCTCTGCACTTTCTCTAGACCGAGGCTGTCTTTAAAGGACTCAGGCTGTCTGCTGACTGCTGGGAGTGAATCTCTCTCTGCCTCCACTGCCCAACTTGCTGTTATGTAGGGGTGGACTTGGTGCTTGGATGTGAACAGAAGTATCGGGTGGATAGGTGGATAAACAAAGAGGTAGATCCGTCTAAGGGAGACGGGTGGGTGGCAGCGATGGGTGACTATAATCAGTATGTCTGTGCACACTGGGAAGAGTAGCTTTGGTGGACACAGCAGGTGATAAGATAGGCACATAAGTCCTGAGGAGGAAAGAGATAAGAGCTAGCTTGTGTTAAGTGCCCAGTAGACGGCAACTTTAAGGCATGGTGCCAGCTCTGACTCAGTTTCCCCCCTTTCTTCATGCTCTCATGAGCTTGACCCTTACAGGCCTGACTCAGGCCCTCCCTGACTCAGTTATTAATGAAAAGACAACCCTCTTTGTTTTGGCCTTTCAGGAGCAGCTGGGCATGCCCACCCAAGTGTGGAAGCCTCCAGTCTTTATTTATGATGGGTGCTGAGTGTTCTGCCCCGAATACCACTTGCAGGGCCAGAACTCTGCACAGGAGAGAGTTCCCTGTGGCTTAGGCTTCCAGAATAGAGTCCCAGGCTACTGCTAACCTTCACCCCTCCCTTCGGCTTTCCTAACAGTGCCTCTGACCTAGTACCAGTCGGGATGACTGCTCCTGCAGCCCTCCCTGATTGCCACCAACGGGGACCACATAACTACGTGATGGTATGGCTATGCATGTGTGGGTCATCTTTTCATACAGAGATGTGGAAGGTGGAGTGTGTGTGTCTGTGCATGTGTGGTGTTGGGGGCTGCTCTGAGGCCTCCCCACCTCCCTTCCGTCTCCTCTTGGAGTGGAGCCAAACTGAGCCTCTATAGGTGCTGAGCAGCAACTAGCGGGGCTGATTGCTCCATCTTAAATGAGGAACTCGCTTAATTTTCCCAGCACAGCTTCCACGGGCGGATGTGCTGAGGGAACGCGGCAGGCCTGTTGGAGGAGGAGAACGGCTGGAAAATAAACACCCAGCCCAGCTATTATTACTTTTTGTTGTTGTTCATTTATCCCCTGCTTGGCTTCTGATAGGCTCCAGGATGGCTAAATAAAGCCAGGAATTGACTCTCCTCTCTTCAGCACGCCATCTTCAGCGAGGGAGAGCTCGGTCTGCGGCATAAATTAGCGGAAGCCGGAGTGTAAAAATATGATTCTGCGAACAAACAAAAGCCTCCAGTCATGAGACCCACGGTGGCTGAGCCGTTCCCACTGCCGTCAGCTCTGTTTCCAAGCAATTAAAAGGCAGAGGGGGGAGAGAGATCGGCAGGCCTCTGGTGGGCAGGAGGGAGGTGGGTAGCAGCCTGCACATCCCCCTGGGCTCCACTGCCACCCTTCAGCCCCTCTAAGGTAGTGCTGGTGTCTGCTCCCAAGGTGCTGGAGCACCTCCAGGCTTGCCTCTGCTATTTTGCCTTACGTTCTTCATCTTTAGCAGAAGCATAATAGCAGGGTGCGGTGGTTCATGCCTGTCACCCCAACATCGAGAGAAGCAGAGGTAAGAGGACTACTTCATTATTGGGGCCAGCCTGGCCTACATAGTGAGTACCAGACTAGCTTGAACAGTACAGAGAGACCCTGTTTCAAAACACAAAAAATAAAACAAAGCACAATAACTCCTGGTAATTTCTTTATAAATCTATCAAAAAGTTTAAAGGGGGAAGGGAGAGATAAGTTAAGGGCAGTTACTCAGACTTTTAGCAAGGCAGAGCTGGCTAGAAAATGTGTCCTAATTGAGACTCCCAAGCCTTCATGTCTAAATCGCTATATACACCCATCCTGCAGGTGCCAAAACTGAGTCTTGAGACCTGAAGAGATAGTTCAGCAGTTAAGAACAATTGCTGCTCCTACAGAGGACCCAGGTGTGGTTCCCAACACTCACATGGCAGCTCACAACTATCTATTACTCCAATTCCAGAGGATCAGATCTCTCTTCTGACCTACAAAAGCACCAGGCACACACACGGCACACATATGCATGCAGGTAAACACATATATACATAAAAAAAAAGAGTCTCAAGGCAGCTAGCCCTATCCCAAGGTCACGGCAATAATTAAGCTCATGCACAGACTAAGAAGCACAGCCACCCTTGTATTCGGAGAGCTACGCAGTGAGTGGAACCAGATGACTAAGATTCACTGAGCCATGGGCTGAGCAGGTAGGTGGGCCAGTGTACTGCTGACCTGGGCCTGGTTTGGCCAACTCATCTCTGTAACAGAGGCTCCCAGCCCAGCGCCTGACATCACAGTTTGGGTTAACCTGGCTCTCATCAGCTCTTTGGACTTTTAAACAAAGGATTTAGGGCCCAGGATGAATGCCCCTTGCTAGACACTGGGGACTCTGGCGATAGATGGCAAGACATGATCTCTGACTCCAAAGTCTGGCGCTGGCAACCTTCAGGATTTAGGTTTGGCTAACAGTATTTCTTTAGCCTGGAATCCCAGATGAGAGAGAAGAGAGCTGGCCCTGACCATGCATCAGCTTGGCAGACCATGCCCATTCTATGCTGTCAGTCCAGCTGGCTCTGAGGAGCCTCCTATCTGTGCCAGCAGACTGCAACAGAAGAAACAGGCTCCAGGTCCTCCTGCAGTGCACCAAGCCAGACGCTGTGTTAGTAACACAGTGCCTGTTGGGAAAGGCTATGGAGAAGAAAGCATGGGGAGGGGACAGGATTCTGGTGTTAAATCAAATGGTCTAGTTTTATATTCAAATGCCCTTCTTGTGACAGTCAGGGACACCAAGATTCAAAAAGGTTAATCAACTTGTCCAGGGTCACACAATGAGGAAGAGAGGAGTAAAAATTTAAGCCAAGTTATTTTCATGAGGGTGAGAGTGACTGCCATATCCACCAGGCTACCATTGCTCCACGTTATAGTTCAAGAGACCAACATCCATTCAGGCAGGAGTCCCACGGGGAAGCCAAGTGAGGGAGGGACCACCTTTACCATGGCAGTTAGGAAGATTTTGTATAGGAGGCAGCAATCCTGGGGGCTGCTAAGGGCAATGAGATTGACCCTGCCTCCTGCTTCCTCTCCACAGCCTGGAGGAAACATGCCATGTTCTCTTAGCCAATCCCTGCCTTCTGGCTGACATCTTGGAAACCATAGAAAAATCACAAGGCCCTTCCTGCATCAGTCTATGCCAGGCCCATAGCCAGCCTGAAGCTGGGGCCATTCCCACCTACCTAGGAGTCTCTGGCCCTAAGTTCTGGGTATCAGCCTTTTGGCCCAGATGAAAGACTCCATGGGTCAGGGGAAGAGTTTGACTGAAGAAAATGGAAAGAGAGAGAATCGATTTTGTTTTCCAGTTACACAGTTGTAAACATAAACTGAAAGATGGATCTCTTCCTTTATGGGAGACGATCAAATACACAATGCAAGTTTATGGAGGGAATTTGTCTGCTAGAGCAGGATGTTTCCCTGCAACAGAGAGTCTGTAACCACTTCATTCTACAGAGAAGTGATTGAGTGGGAAAGGAAGGGAGGGTGAGAGACCCCAGGTTTCACTCATTGCAGGCAAGGAGACCAGGAGGAGGCATACCACTCCTCCATGTTTTTTATCCACCCTGGAGATCTAGGGCTGTCTGAGACTAGCCCAGAGCCCCGTATCCAACTTTGGACTGCCAAGACCTGGGCCAGGTGGTCACCACATCCTAAGTGTTTTGGTGCAGTTTCTCTGGGCATCTATGTGCCAACTTCTGCGCGAGAGCCAAGGATACAGATGGATGGCACATGATTGGCGGTCTTGAGGCGCCAGTCAGTCAGCAGAGAAGGAAGATGTCTGAGCATGTGATGCTGCCCATGAGCCAAATGATGAGAGTGTAGGGATGTCTTTTCTTCCCTCTGCTGTATCTTCTGTCCCCACTGGGCTCCAGGGGACCCTGCCAGGATGCTTGCCCACCGGTCGCTAAAGCAGGGCCTCCCATGGCATCAACATGCCCCAAATTGGATTATAGGAACTATATGCTATGCCTGTTATGGTACTGTGCACCTGTTATCCCAGCACACGGGAGGCTGAGGCAGGAGCTCCAGGACAGCCTGGAGGCCACATCTCACTTGAGGAAGACAGGGAGAAAGGTTGCTGGGCTCCCCCTCCTAGGAACTTCCTCTGTGTCCTCCCTAGACTGGCTGAAGAAAACAAAAGCAAGGCTTTGTGTACTGATGGTCTTGGGGTAGGGCTCAGCCCGCTGCTACAGACGTGACCCTGGATGAGTCAGTCTCTCAGAACCTGTTTTCTTCGCGCACGTGGAGGAGCTGTGGGAATTAAATGAGGTCGTGTCTGGAAGGAGATCCAAGAAGAGAAATAGGAACCACTATTTTGTATGATTTTCTCTCTCTCTCTAAACAGACTGACGATTCCTTGAAGGCGAGGCCCTTCTTTATTTTTTCCTGTCTCCCCCACAACTCCAGCATGTAGCTGGGGACAGAGGAAGCTCTCCCTGGATGATGCCTTGGGAATTGGCCTGGTCTTGGATCAAAAGAGCTTTGAGTGGCCTGGGGATGGGTGTTTTATCTGAGGGTACCATGGACTACAGTGAGCTGACCTGGTACCGTGCATCCTGGCAAGAGGACAAGCTTCCCAAGCTCAGAGGGCATTTAGGCCAGAACCTGGAAGATGGAGACCATTATCTATGAAGCTATGCCCACCTTCCTGAAAAATGCAGGGAAGGCAGCCTTAGGGGCTTCCACTAGCCCAGGGCTCTGTTTAAATAACGGGAAAAATTTTGGCTTCCTCTCTGAGCCCAACTGCATCTGGCATCTGGCAGCTCAAAGTGGAGTGACTCACGAGATCCTTAGATTCAAGGAAGTGGGGAAGAAGGAGAAGCCTTCCAGAGGAAAGAGGGGGAGCAAGCAAGCGGGGGTGCAGTCACTTGCTCAGACCAAAGAATCACCAAGTGGGGAGGTGGAGTGGCCTATGTCCAAGGGCCAAGTCAATGAGTTACCCAGGCATCGGCCTCAGTGACAGGACTAAGTTAACTAGAGAGACTTGGGCTCCAGCAGCCCTGCAGTAGCAGAAGTGAGCCCCTTAACAGTGTCTCCCCAGTCCACTTAAGGCTGCTCTCCTGGATGGGATTAGAATTCAGACCTCTGGGGTTACCATAGAGCTGCCTGGTGATAGTTAGGGAGTCTTCCAGAGAGGAGGCAAGGAGGGGAGCAGTTACCATGTCTCTGGAGTGATGGCAGCATCTAGGGAAGGGAGGGGTGTTCAGCTGTGGTGTGATCCTCAGAGCCCTCTAAGCCCAGAATGGTGGCTGTGCCTGGTAGCCTACAAAATTCTGCTTAGTGCCCCAACTCTGGCCTCTGTTCACTCACAAAGTCCTTCACTCTCCCAGTCCTTCAACAGAGGTTTAGCCATGATGTGCTCCCCTGCTCCCCAGGAAAACCCATCCTCCCCAAGTCCTCCTGCTTCTTTAGTCCCTGACCATGGCCAGGCCCCTCTCCTGACTCCTCAGCAGCCACAGCCTTTGCCTCACTCTGGCCCCAGCTCCTACTCCACCCGCACTGCAACGCCAGCAGACTTTCAAGCTGTTCTGCACAGGTCTCTATTGTCGCTAGCTGTCAAGTCTCAGGTACTAGCGCCTATGGTGAACCAGCTGTCTTAACCAAAAGTTTGCAAATGCTTGTCTGGAGGAGGCAGACAAACAGAGGGCTACAGCGGGCCTTGCTCTCGGCAATTTGTGTGGTGCCTCACACCTGCCAGTGACGAGGCTAGGTCTTACCACCTCTGAACAGGCTAACTATCCATCCCTAGGCCCTTCTTGATTCAAATAGCTCCTAGTCCTGGCCACATCATTATGCTACCCAGGCTAGCACTGGGCTAGAGGAAGGGGAAACTGGGGCCCAGATCAAGTCTTATACCATGTGGGATAAGGGGTTATCTATGCAACTGGGAGTAGAACTCATGTCTACTGCCTGCAGCAAGTAGCTGGCATGTGGAGCGTTAGGCAGAGTACAGCACGTGCAGTTGGGAAGACCAGGGCTGGGAGCCCTGTGGGCAAGAACAGCGGCCTCTCCTATGGTCAGATAGCCAGCCTGGTTGCAGAACCTCAGAGCATGGCAGATCCTCATTCTCCCAAACAGATGCTGTGTCGGGGGCAGGAGATCCGACCTAGAGTAACCAGGTTGGCTTACTGGGCCCCTCCTAGACGTAGCACCAGAAGTCCCATGACCCAGAAAAGGCTTCAGTCCCTAGAAGACTGGGCAGTTGCTCATCCTTCTTCCAACCATACATACCATCACCTCAAGGCTTCGCCAGGAGTCTGAGCTTCCTAGGTAGGGCTGAGGTTATGTGGGAACTGCTCTGATCACCTAGAAGGGTTCCCAGGAAGCTAATGCGACACTAACGGATGGTACTACTGCTGCCATCCTGCCCAGGGAACAGGCTGGAACCCAGGCCTCTGCCCCGCCCTCCACAGAGGCAGCGGTGAAGCTCTAGGGGCTCCTAGGGTCACCAGCCAGGCTGCCTTCTGGCCCTCCCCTACTGGCTCAGCACCTCTAACTGGGTCACCCCCACCTTACCCCTACCCCAGGCCTCCATCAGAGATAGGGTTTCAGCTGCAATTAAGAATTTCAAGCGGCAATTAAAAATTAATTGGAAACTGTGGGTTGTTTATGTCTCCCTGACCTCTGTCACTGTGGGGGACAGGCGAGGGAAGGAGGACAGGTGACAAGAGGAAGAGGAGGAGTTTCAGAGCGGTTAGCCATGGGAGGAGGGGCCCTTGGCAGCATCAGAGCAACTTCTCCTTGAGGCAGGAGGAGACAGTACCAATCTTCAGTCTTCCAGAGCCTCAATCCCTGACAACTCTAATAGCCACAGAGCCTGGGGCTATGGGGAGGGGGTTAGGGAGGGTAGCAGAAGGCACACAGCCAGGGATACTCCTGGCAGAGTGAGGCCTGAAGGCTGAGTTCAAGGCCACCTGCTCTTCAGAGAGGCAGGGCAGCAAATGGCCAACGTCCACAGCCTCACAGACACACACCCATAAAGAAGCTTGTGTGTAGACCACTGGCATCCTGGCCCCGAGTGTGATCCTGAGCTCTCTGGCCTCAGATCCTGCTGGGTGTGACACACACCCATAAAGAGGTATGTGTGCAGACCACTGGTGACTCTGAGCTCTCTGGCCTCAGATCCTGCAGGGTAGATGAGGCTCCTCTGCTGTTCTCAAGGGGAAAGACTTTGAATTCATACTCTATCTCCTATTAGGGTTTGGTGTGCTATGATCCCTTTGTCTTCATATGAGGCTGGACTCCTGTTCCGCCCCCTCTGGGAAACAGTCTCATCACCAACCCAGCCTCCAGGTGCCCTTCTGGTCCATACCTTCTCTCAAGGGTAGCTGCACAAAGTGGGCACCTCTGAACTATGACTCCTCCCACCTCCAGGGAGTGCTCTCCATCCTGCTGTCCATCTTCTCTCTTCTCATCTGGACTCTGCCCAGCCCTTCCTAAAGCCCAGAGAGGTGTCATCCATATTGATGACAAGCCAGTCTGTGGGAATCCAGTGTCCCCCAGGACTTGGCAAGGACACAGTCTACTATCTTTTCTATTATGCAATGCAGAATTTTAATTTAACAGTAATAAAAGCAAAAGGGCTGTCAATAAAATAGACACCTCCTGTCAGGTCATGAGTTTGCTCCCAGAGGCCCCAAAGCAGTAAGCAACAGTGACCCAGGCCATGGGCTGCAGACTAAGGCAATGGTGTAATCTTTTATTCAGAGATGGCCAACCTTCTCCACACTAAATCAGATGAAATATAGTGTGCATATGTAGTGTATACATAGGGTATCCAGACCCCATACATTGGTTCCCAAGCAATCTTTTACATCCTCAAAAGGTCAAAGCACTTTCTAGGATTTATTGGCCAGTGACAAAAAACAGCTGCAGTGACTTAATCATATAAAAAAAAAAGATAGAAAGAAATCCAGCTGGGCAGTGGTGGCACATGCCTTTAATCCCAGCACTTGGGAGACAGAGGCAGGCAGATCTCTGAGTTCTAGGCTAGCCTGTTCTGCAGAGTTCCAAGACAGCTAAAACTAAACAGAGAAACTCTCTTGTTTCCAAAATAAAAACCAACAAAATGTATCTAGGGATAAATAGTTCACAGTAATATAACAGCTCCACTTATCAGGAATCCAGGCTCCTTCTAGAGAGATATCTAGAATGATGGTACCCCCATTTCTAGTAGACAACATTCAACCTCAAGACCCCAAAATGTTAAGTTCCGACCATCCTAGTCATATCAGGATGAGATGCAAAAATAAAGTAATGAAATATGCATATATTTCACTTAAAAGACCCCCCACCCTATCCTCCCTACAACATCTGTTTAAAAATCTACCCTGCAATGTCTTTGGTGACCTCTAGCTGGAAGGGATCCTGGGAAATGTAGTCTTTCAACTGACCGTTTTGCAATCTGGAAAACTAAGGGGGAAAGGGAGACATGGATACAGAGGGTGTGGTGTGAATTCTGCCAACATGCCACAGTAAACCCTAAGACCCTGAGTTTGGGTGCATGAACCAAGATGCTCTCTTCTAGGAAGGAGAGGAGGGTCTCTTGCTCTCTGTGGACAAGAGGAGTGGCCCCGATGTGGAACCTTCTCCTTCCCGGATGAGGTCATAGCCCATCAGCAGTTTCATTGTGCATCTAAATTGCAGGTCTTCAAATAACACATCTAGAGTCAGTAGGCACGGTGACCACCCCACCCCCCAACTCTTTTCTAATGAAACACCTTTGCCTGCCTCTGGCTCCTGCCAGGAGAGGCAAAGAATGCTTGCCTAGAGCTTGCAATCCACCCCGCTGTTTCAATTAGGAGAGATGCATCTTCGGAGGATGTCCACGGTGAAGCTGGTAATTAGGGAGCAAATTAACTGTCTGCTCCTTCCACATGGTTTTGGGTATCATGGACGGTGCTGCCTGATCAGCTACCAGGCCCTCCTGCCTCTCTCTTCGCCAGCCCCATTTGGATCCTTCATTCTGCAAACTTGCTTTGAGGTCAGGCAAGGCTGAGAACAGAAAGGCAAGCTCCCTCCCAAGAAGTCATCATAAGGCCAGGTGGCCATTAAACTGGTAAGATGGAAGAGGAAGAAGATGAGGGAAAGGGGGGTGAAAACAGAGAGGAGGAAAAGGACGAAAGGAGGTAGAAAAGAAGAGGAGGAAGAAGAAGAGGAGGATGAGAAAGAGGAAGAAAGGGAGGGAGGAGAAAGAGGAATGGGGGATATGGAGAAGGGATGGAGGAGAGGGGATGGAGGAGGGTCCTAGGCTCTGGAGTGGGACAGTAGATACAGCAAAGGCCTAGCCTGTGGGGTGTCCTAGCAAGATGGCCAGTGAATGGTAACAGGAACCAGTTGTTCTCAATCCGTGGGTAGCAACCCCTTTGGGGTTAAATGACCTTTCACAGGGGTCTCGGATATCCTGCATATCAGATATTTACATAACAATTTGTAACAGCAGCAAAATTACAATTATGAAGTATCAACAAAAATAATTTTATGGTTGGGGGTTACCAACTGTATTAAAGTTTCACAGCGTTTAGAAGGTTGAGAACCATGGAGTTAAAACCAAGTGTTAAACTACAGGAGTGGAATGATGTGGGTATAAGAAATGCCATCCTTGGGCCAGTGGGCAAATTCGCTTACTGGTGTGATAGAGCCATGGTGGAGAGAGCCTGAGAGTTACTTAGGCTCAGGGGCTAGATGAGCAGAAAGGACAGCAAGGGCAAAGGCTTGGTGGCAGGAGTGCTCAGCTGTCGCCGAGAAGCAGCAAGAAGGTTGGTGTAGCTCGAAGGAGGAATGAGGGAAGTGGAGAATAGCAGTCTGGGGTCAAGCTGGTGAGGCAGGGCAGGTCATGGGGCCCTAAGAAGCAGGTCAAGGTCCCTATGTCAAGCTGAGGACTGGCTAGCTGAGACAGTATGGAGGGGTGAGCTCGGTAGGAGCAGCTCACAGGGGAAGCACATTATAATCACAGGAGGATGAGGCTGTTTTGGCCAAAACAGGTGCATGTGGTTACAGAAAAACAACTAAACATCTCAGAACTGGGTAGGGGGACTGAATAGCCTCACAAACAGGACTGAGTCTCAGTGTAGCTGAATCAAGTGTTCAACTGGTATTGTCAGGATCTCTGTGCCTTCTTCTGTGGCCTACTTACCTGGGTCCACAGCAGCCCTCAGCACACACTCCTGCCCATTCTTGCAGTCATAAGGTAAGATAAGATCTACTCCATCCAGACCTCTTGGGCTGACAGGAGAGATGAAGACAGAAGTAGCTTCCAAAGAGGATGGGGGGGGGGAGGGAGGGAGGGAGGGAGAGAGAGAGAGAGAGAGAGAGAGAGAGAGAGAGAGAGAGAGAGAGAGAGCTGATCCCAGAAAGTTAAACACGGCAGGCGGCAGGCATGCTTTAGGAGGCATGGACAGAAGGGAGGCAGGTTAATGCATAGCCTTTGACTGCTTGGACTGGGGTGGGAGACAGTGAGATGACTCAGCAGGTGAAGGCCCTTACTATTCGACCTGAAAACCTGAGTTCAATACTCAGGAACCACTGATTTCTGAAAACTGTCCTCTGAGCATCACACACGCACTTCTCACATACACTCCACACATACATGTCACACATGCGAGTCACACATGCACTTCACACATACATGTCACATGCATGCCATGCTGTAAGTCACATATGCACTTCATACATACACTTCATACATAGACTTCACAATGCATGTCACACATGCACGTCACACATGTACTTCACACATGCAAGTCATGTGTGCACTTCACACATACACGTCACATGCATATAATCCTGTAAGTCACATATGCACTTCATACATAGACTTCACAATGCACATCACACATGCACGTCACACATGCAAAGTCATGTGTGCACTTCACACATACATGTCACACATGCACTTCACACATACATGTCACATGCATGTCATGCTGTAAGTCACATATGCACTTCATACATAGACTTCACACATGCATGTCACACATGCACGTCACACATGCACTTCACACATGCAAGTCATGTGTGCACTTCACACATACATGTCACGATGCACTTTGCACATAAACATCACACATGCAAATCACACATGCGCTTCACACATACATGTCACATATCCATGTCATGCGTGCAAGTCACATATGCACTTCATACATACACTTCATACATAGACTTCACACATGCATGTCACACATGTACTTCACATGTGTATACTCCCTTCCCACACACTAATAAATAAAGGTTAAAAAGAGAAGATTTTTAAAAAAGATTTTCAAGAACTTGTTCCTGGGGGAGATGGAGGAGAAAAGAGCCATCGGCGAGAACTTCCTGCAAGGAGAGAAACTGACTCAGAGACAGAGGCCCCTGGAAAGAGCAGCTCTGATCATTGTGCTGGGTGCTGCAAGGCCTGATGGGTTACCTGGGCAGGAGGAAGTAATTCAGGTCCCACCCCATGCCCTTGGAGTATGTGCTTCCAGCTGCGTCCCTGGCCACCTTTCTATTTGTGGAGCCGTCATCACGCCCTGTATTAGATGCCGCTGCTGTTCCAAATGGATTATTGCAAATGATTTAATCACCTACATTAGCACTCCCTGGCTCCCACGTGTCCTTTCATCCACCGCGCCACTGCCCCCAGCTTCTCCTCTCCCATCCACCCTGGCAGAATTTCTACAATTTATCAAAGCTGCTTACTAGTCCATGGAGAAGGAGGGACCCCTCGGGGTGGGGACAATACTAGAACTTCTGTTGTATTTTATTCTTTTGTTATACTTTTGCAATAATGGTTTTATAGACATGGTTTCGTGCATACAGTTTACGAACTCATATCAACATGCTGATGTGCTTACATTTGAAATTGTATTAAATCACTATTTTATTAATGAAAGTGAGAAATCAGAAATCCTTGGTGCATACTCCTGAAGATAAGAATAGTTAACAAATATGTGGTCATGTAGACACACACACATACACACAGCAACCCATTTTGCTGAGAAACAAACTGAGGCACAGACAGGTTAAGGAACTTGCCTGCAGCCACTCAGATGGAATGGGCCTTCCATGATCTGGCTAGGAATCCAAGACGCTTCTCTGCTAATTGGATCTGCTGCAATCACCCAGCTCATCCTTGGTCTCTGACAGGATAACCTCTATGCCACTCAATATTAACTGCCTTGCCCCCCATCCCCAGCCTCTCCCTGACACCCACAGCCCTCCCTTGATGATCGGACCCTCCCCATCCTTATCATGACCACTGCGATGTCAGGTATTTGTTTTCAGTTCTCCCCGAAAAGGTGGAGAACAGGTGCTCATCTTGTTGGACGGGGCAGGGAGGCCAGGTTGGTGCTTGGAATTCCACGCTCTTGAAAAGCATGTAAATTAGGAAGAGCAGCTGGCTGGAGGATGCCAAAGTCAATTACAGAATCCCAAAGCCGAGGGATTGGAAGGACCTCTGGGAAAGCCTGACACCTGCCTCTGTGGAGTCAGGGCCACGGAGCTGCAAAAGACACTTAAATCTGGGTCTTCTCATCTACTTCTAGCCCTCCTGCCTCCAGCTAAAGTCTCTCAGGACCTGCCAGCATGCAGAGGAAGTGGCCCTCTGGCCATTACTGCAGTGAGCAAGGGCAGCCTTGAGGCTGCGTGGCAAGTGGTCAGGCCCAGGGTCTTCGGCATCTCCTGGACTCCTGCTAGGTATGCCCTGGAGCTGGGGTTGAACCCCAGCTTTTCACCTTCATATGTCCTTCCAACCTTCAGGCGCTGCTGTGGTTTACACAGGCATCTACAGAAGCCCTTGTCAGAAGCTTAATCCCCAAGCAGCAACGCTAAGAATGAGGCCTAATGAGAAGTGGTGGGGAGGTGGAAAATCCCGTGTTCATGTAAAAATCAGGCTCTGTCACCGCAGCAGGGCTTCCAAGGGGATGGGTTCTTTTTAGTACTCTTTTTTTTCTTTCTCCGTTTTCTTGTGTCTGTGTGTGTGTGTGTGTGTGTGTGTGTGTGTGTGATGTGCATGTGTGTATGTGTGTGTGTATGTTTAATATGTGTGAGTACGCATGTGTGCAAGTGCATGCTAATGTTGACCATGAATCTTCCATAACTCTCCCTTTTTATTCACAGAGGCAGAGTCTTTCGACCTAGAGCTCACTGACATGGCTAGTTTTACTACCAGCTTGTCCTGGGCTTTCTCCACCTTCGCCTTCCAAAGCTGGCATAACCAGCAGGCAGACCCCCATACCACATGACAATTATGTGTGTTTCAGGAGAACCCAGTCCTCACTTGCATGGCCAGGGCTTTAACTGCCGAGCCACCTCTCCAGCTCTTACTGGGTTCCTTTTAGAAGGCTAAAATGGGGGCCAGAGTGATGGCTAAGTGGTTAAGAGCAGTGGATGCCATTACGAGGACCTAGGCTCTACTCTTAGCACTCAAACAGTGGCTTAAAATAGTCTGTAGCTCTAATAACGGGATCAGTCTCTTCTTCCAGCCTTTCAGGGTACCTGGAATGCATGTACACAGACATGCATGCAAGTAAAACACCCATACACATAAAATAAAAGAGCAAAACAGATCTTTCTGTCCTCTCCCTCCCTCTCACTTACTGAAATGGGCTATTAACGTAGTTGGAAAAGTCCTGGAGATATCAGACCCTCACTTTTGGATATCACAGCCTTGCAAACTGTTCAAAATTAGTCTCAGAGCAGCACAAAGTGGATCAAGGAAATACATCATCTTCACTTACAGGGAAGCAACTCAAGGTGTGGACTAAGGCTCAGGACACTGCTTATGGTGAAGGCTGGCAAGTGTGAGCCAGGGTCAATACCCAGTCTGGGTTGCTCCACAGCCCGTGCCCTTGGTCAGTGGTTCTCAACCTTCCCGACACTGCTGCCCTTTAATACAGCTCCTCATGCTGTGGTGACTTCCAACCATAGAGTTATTTTGTTGCTACTTCATAGCTGTAATTTTTCTAATATTATGAACACAATGTAAGAGTCTGATACACAGGGTATCTGATATGTGACCCTTTTGGGGTCACAACTCATAGGTTGAGAACCACTGTTCTTGAGGACTACTTCCCCATGCTCCAGCAAGCCGTGCTCAAAGCCCTGTAATCTGACTTTAAGGAAAGTCAGCTCCCTGAAAATGTCAGCTGCTGGTGACAGCTGTGAGCTGAACTAGGATGATGACAACATACTGACCCCTTACTCTGGGCACACACCGAGCCCTGACAATGGTCTCACAGCAAGCCCTGAACCTGATCACTCACTAAGCCCTGATACTAGTCACACACTGAGTCCTGATCCTAGTTATATACTGAGCCCTAGTTGCCCACTGAACCTGATCCTAACAACATATCAAGCAAATATGGTTACCCACTGAGACCTGACCCTGGTCAGTCAGCTGCTGAACCCTGACACTGGTCACACACTGAGCCCTGACTCTAGCCACACACGGAGCCCTGATCTTGACCACAACCTAAGCCTTGGCATTGGTCACAGAGTGAGTCCCAAAAGACTCCCATACAGAATCTGAGTCCTGATGAAGTCTACAAGTGAGTCCCATACAGAGTCTGAGTCCTGATGAAGTCTACATTCAAAACCAAGGCATTTCAATTCCACCATTTGTTGACCAAATAGTTGTCATTAGCCTTCTGAGACAGGCTTAGACCATGACTTCTCCAGTAAAGACTTGGAAAGTTTAGATTACTGTGAGATGCTGAGCAGGGGCCATTCCAAGTTTGGATGGAGGCCCAGAATCCATAGGTGCCTCTTCAAGCAGCCAAGCTGTTATTGAGAATACAGGCCCTGGGAACCAAGAAGGCATAGCCAGGTTTAGGCTTCTAGCGAGGCTTTTGGCACAGCACAGGAATAGGCAGGGAAAACTGTGTCTACCGCCATTCTGCCTCCCACCAACTGGACACCCCATTGCATTGGCAGAAAGGCAGTGCTGATCCCACGGTTTCTTTCCTGGGAGTAAAAAACATAGGTGGGGAGGGGAGGACTATTATACTGAATGCAAGACTCAACCCCTTTCCCTGGAGACTCAGTCACCTTTATAGTTGTTTGTTTTCTTCAGCCATGGCCTCCTTTGTCATCCCAAGGTGGGACCAGCTCTTGGTGGCAGAGGTGACATCATGGTTCTCGAGAGGGCAAGAGGCCCAGTCGGGGGTCCCAACATACTTCTCCAGGAAGTATCTCTTGTTCCTCTGGTCCTCTGAAAGCCCTATCTGGCGAATAGGACTCTGGACTTCTCCCTGAACTGGGTTACATTCTGTCTATTCAGTCAGGCAAATGGATGCAGGGAAGTGGTGGGACCCATGAACCAGCCCACACATTTACTCCTGGGTGGCTGGCTAACGGCATGGATGGGGCTTACATCAGTATATCAGGGCTACCTAAAAGGCTTCTCCATCATCCCTAGTGGCCTGGCCTCAGCTGTCCTCTCCATATTCACTGCAGAAGTCAGGCTCAACTCTCTGGACTATGTGCAGCTGTTAAATCACTGTGTGTCCTTGGGAAAGGCATGTCCATTTCTGTACAGGTCTCTCATGGGAAACTGGAGTAGCTATAGTGTCCACCTCGACGATTTGCTTCAAGGTTTCCAAAGACTATCGTGCACATGAGGAGGTCCAGCTGAAAGCCTGCCACAATGCCTGACACGTAATAGACTCTGCAGAGACCTGGCTCTTCATCCTACCTACCACCTTCCCTAGGCCCAACTGGCAAGAGTTGGGTGGAGAGGCCGGTTCGGTGGATAAAGCACTGACTTGAGTTCTAATTCCTGTATCCATACGAATGCTGGGCCGGAACGTTAGCCTACCTATTTAAGCCCAGTTCTCTACCGGGTGTTGGGAAGCAGATAGAGGCTCCCCAGAGCAAGATGGAAAGCTAGACTAACCAAATCCTAACTAAGAAGCTCTGGGTACAAATGAGAGAGACAGTGCCTCAATACATGAGGTAGAGAATAACCAAGATACCTAACACCAACCTCTAACTTCAACACACCCACACCTGAACATACATTCACTCACATGCAAACATGCATGCACAACATACATACACACATACATAATGAAATTTTAAATATGAAAGAGTTGGGTGGAGACATCCTTGCCTGGCCCAGAGGTCCTTAAAACCCCTCATCCCAAATGAGTCTGGGACACCTCCCCACCCCAGTTTCTCCCTGCAAACTCCTTCCAACACTTTCTCTACTCTGCTTTCACTCTCATAGTTTCTGGTTTAATGTGCACAATACAATTAAGGCAAAATGAGTTTCCCATCAAACGCCAATGACTTTCTTCTCCTCATCCTACCCCAGCACCACCAGCCAGGCAGTGAGCCCTCCTTCTCCTGGGTTATGAAGATGAATTTCAGAACATGACTCCCTGCAAAAGTCTCCTCCCCTAGAGCCCCTCTCATAACCCAGAGACCCCTCAGAAGCCAGGAATGGGGTGGAAATTTAGAGTATGCATTCTAGCAACTGGCCAAGGTGGAGTGGGAAATGCATTCAGAAGCCCTCTGAGGAGCGTTAGGTTTTAGGCAGGAAGAGAAGAAAAGGAGGAGAAGGGAGGCGCTGACCCAAACTGTCCTGCAGGTTAGAAGTTTATTAATGCTGCAGGTGGCATTGGGGGGCAGGGTCTGAAGAATCTCAGTCCCATCAGCCAAGCAGCAGGACTCCTTTTAAAGGTTGCTGGGGGAATGGAAGGTCTCAAGGAAGCAGGCTCTGTTAACACCTCTGTGTTAAGTGACAGAGGTAGGTTAGAGCAGGGTGTTTGTGACTGAGGCTACGGTGAGGAGAGTCACTCTTTCTCTGGGAGAGGCATGATGCCTGGCTAATGCGTGACTCACAGTGAAGTGACAATAGTCAGGCTGCCACCGGGATGCTGGATGTACCGCTGCTTAGATTTGCTACAGGGCTGGAGCTCTCTGACAGGAAGGACACATGCTCTGCTCTGTCCCATCCCACCCCACCCCCAAAGGCAGGAGGCTGCAATGATGCCTGCAGTCACGTTCCCCACTCCTCCCCTAGAAGGGAGGGGATGGTGGTCAAATGCAATGCTGGTGCCCTGCACAGCCAGGCTGCAATTACTTTTGAGTCAGTGCTTCCCTGGCCTTAGACAAGGCCCTGAGACCTGACGTGACCTGTCTTAAGGTGTACTTGAGGAGACACTGCCAGTACAGATGGGGCAGTGAAGTCAGGTACGGAGCTTTGTGCTGCTGAGAGCTCACAATGACACGTATATTTCAGTGCCTCCCTACTTTGTTGAAGTGGAGATCACAGCCTTCTCCATTGGGACAGTCCTCCTCAGTCAGCGGCTCATCCTTCAAACATTTCCTGAAGCAGGCTGAGTGCTAGGCCCTATGCCGGCCATTGGCTTTGTGAATCAGGCAGGGACTGTTCCTCAAGCACTGTCCAGCCTAGGGAAGAAGGCAGAGCCACAACTGAGGAATAGAGTAGAGCTTTGGACAAGAAGAGAGAATGGAGTTTGGGAGGTTGGCGACAGCTTTATGTAGCAGAGATACAAACAATATAAGCCTGGGAGAGTGGGTAGGAGTTCACTGAACTAAAACAGGGGTTGTTCAGGTCCGGATGAAAAGTCAGGCGTTAATAAAATAGGTCTTCAGTAGGGCATTTTCATAAGCCCAGAAATGTCCAACTCCTGGTCATAGGGTGATGTAAACTGGTGCCCCAGAGTTTAAAGGCCTATGTGGTACAGCTGTAGTCCTGAGTACACACATCTGTATTTGGAGCCCGGCATCACAGTGGCAAGGCTGGGCAATTTGCTGTCCTTTCTGGCTCTTGTTTCTGCAGACTGAATGATGAGAGTTGCAGGAAATAACTATCGTGCTTGGTGCACGCTTCCAAACACCAGGGCTGGGGAGGGCTATGTGAAGAGCAGCTATCACTGTCCAGTGAATTGTTGTTTCCATTCAAAAGGGACTGTCCAGTTCATCGACCCCGAACATTGCAGGTCACCCAGGCAGGGGACTCGCAGAACTACAGGGGCGCTGGGGGTAGAACTGGAGCTGGGCACGAGGAGGTTGTGCTGAAAATGACCCTGGAGGTCTCAGCCTTGGCAAAGAGAGAATCTGGACAGGCTGGGCTGAGTTCCTATGTTGGCAATTTCCCCTTCAAAACCTCCCAAACTCCGACTCCGTTCATTAGCATGAGAATAGCGCGCCGACTGGGAGCTGAGGGTCCAAAGGTATTTGTATTCGGTAGCGCTTCCTCCGTTCTGGCTCAAAGTCACCGCTTCTCCTTGCTGGAAGGCTGGGCAGGGATCCAACAGACGCTGCGGGCAGTGGAGAAGAGGGGAGCCCGACCCAAGTGGCCGCTCCGTGCAGAGGGGACCACACTCAGAAATGCTTCCTCGACCCAGCCCACTGTGAGCCATGGTTATGGGAGGGAGGCTTTCTCCAGTAAGTTCTTAGATTCCCCCTCCCCGCCCCCCCCAGCCCCCTACAACCCTTGATTTCTTTGACATTTCCAATCCTGTACGGTAGAAGACAGGAGTCTGAGGCTTGTGGGCTTCTTGCAA
This sequence comes from Microtus ochrogaster, assembly GCF_000317375.1. Classification (NCBI taxonomy): domain Eukaryota; kingdom Metazoa; phylum Chordata; class Mammalia; order Rodentia; family Cricetidae; genus Microtus; species Microtus ochrogaster. Next base: position 1,307,737 of record NW_004949147.1, read on the forward strand.
AGGAACCTGGAATTTTCAAAGGTGGAAAAACGCTGCCCAATAGGATTAATAATAATAACCATCATTATAGCTAGCAGTTGGGAGTGCTGCCCCTTGCCAGGCATTATGGTAGGCATTTTACATACATTATCTTTCTCTCTGTCTCTCCTTTTTAAATTCACGCCACAATCTTGAGACACTGTTTCAAGCCTCACTTAATAGATCAAGAAACTATGACTTGGAAGATAAGAGTTAACTTGTCTAGAAATAAGAAAAATAAACAATTCCCTCCTGGCAGTATGGGCTGCAGTGTTAAGTGTCTCGTCACCTCACTGCCCCCCCCCCCCAGCTGCCCCTTTGGAAAGGAGCAGCATGCTGAAAATGAATGGATAGTTTGGGGAAGTGTGAAGAGGGCCGGGTGTGTGAAGAGAACCACCATCAGGCCCTTCTCCACCGTCCTTCTCCAGGGTGCTCAGGCTTATCCATCCCCTTGGGAATCCGGCGTATAGCCGTGGAACCCAGTACGCCGGCATTTCTAAGGGAAAGGTAGAAAAGTCAGGGAGCAGAAAGACACCCTGTGTCACCCTCAAGGAAGAACACAGAATCCAGGATGGGCCCCACAAGAATGTTCTTCATGTGTCTGCCCAAACTTTCCCCCAGCCTCTTCATTGTCAAGCGGACACCTTCTTCTGTCCCCCCAGCTCCCCTCTTCCTCTTCATCTTTGCCAATAAGAATCTAAGAACACCCCGGTGCCTAACCACTCTGTGAAGTTCCCAAGTCTAGTGATAACGTACTGGAAACTTTGGGGAGCCTCAGTGGGTCTACCAGGGAAATTGGTCCTCTCTCAGGATTCCTAGTCTTATTAATATAAGAACTTAGGAACAGACTCAGAGCGAAGCTCCAGGGCAATTCCATAAGAGCCTAAAAGAACGCACTGAGTTGAGCAAGCTGGGACTCTGCAACCGCTTGTCCAAGGCAGAGATGCCCTCCGGGTGAGAGTGGCAAGCCTCACCACACCCCCTGCAGGATCTCCTCCACAATCTCTGTTCTTAACTTCCCATTCCATCTGTATTTTCAGGTCTCATACAATCCAGAAGGCCTGCTGTCTGCATCTGTCTCTTCGCTTCCCATCTGTCCCAGGACTCCAAGCTGCTGCAGAAGACTCTGACCATCCCTCTACCTTGGGTGAGATTACTCTATGCCGACTCAGTCTCAGACGTGGCGGCATCACACAAGGGCCACAGCTGCCTGGGAGTCCAGAGTCTTGCTCACCCTAAATCCCCAGAGGCTGGATGTAGGGGTGGGAAGCACAAGTGCTTAGGGCCACAGGGAGAACTGCCTTGCCAAGCTTTCCATTGGCTCCTCATTATCCTCGCCCTCTGCCTGAGAAGGTAATTAAATCTGTCTCCCATCAAAAGCCGGGACTGGCATTACCCCAAGGCCTGGCTGGCGTGGCAGGGAGATAATGAGCACTCTCGCCAGGCCTGGAGAGGGGGCGGGGCCTATTTGGCTCCACCCTCTGGGAGCTGACGTTCAGTTTCCCTGGGCTGAAGAGAGATTCCCAGCCTTCCGGGGTGTGCAGGTGGTGCAGAATAGGGCCCTGGGGTCCTGGCCCTTGGGCTCAGGGTGTCAGGATCCACAACGGGGAAGCTCAAAGAAAGAGTATGGGCCACGAGCTCCTCTTTCAATTAACAGAACAGGCTTGCTTTGGGAGCTGGAAAGAAAGTTCCCTTTCTTCTTTCCTTTATTTCGACAAAAGGATGTGAAGATGAAGATGAAGGTTAAGAAGCCGGTGCAGCTCTCTGCGACATGCCCCACTTACAAAATGAACACAGGAAGGCTTTCGTGCAAAGGGAACTGTAAAGGACCAGAGAGTGGCAGGAAGTCTCAGAAGAGGAGAGGCAAGGGTATGGTGGGAAAACAGGGAAGGTGAGGCTGGTGAAGTGGGTGGAGGGCAGCAGGAAGACCTGCAGTGGGTCCCAGAGGTAGTGCGAGCTATTGAAAGCTTAGGAGCCGTGTTGTAGGGCTAGAGAGATGGCTCAGTGGCTAAGAGTGCTCGCTGTTGCTACAGAGGACCAGTGTTAGTAGCACCCACACTGGGCGGCTCACAACCTCCTGAAACTCCAGCTCCAGATCCAGCGCCCTCTTCAGGCCTCTGCAGGTACCTGCAAGAATAGTAGACTAGGATGGAGAAAAAAAGGGGGGCTGATATGCAGCCTGGCCTGAACCTTCAAGCCTGTATTCCTGGCTCTGTTTGATTCAAACAAGGAAGGTGATTCCTAGAGCCAAGCAAGGGGAACTCTGCCCAGAGTCATTTGGCTATGGCACTTGACCTCAATAGGTTGCCCTGACTCAGGGATTCAGGAATACCTCTGTGAGCCTCCACTTTCTTCCCCTGTGAGATGGCAAAGGTGATGATAGTGATGGTGAAGGGTCCTCCACAGACTGGTGAGCATCAAGAGTCATAGCTGTGCCAGAAGAGACCTGCTCTGGTCGCCACAGGTCTCCCCCAACCGCAGGATGCCTGGATACTCTCCTGCCTTTTGATGGGAACTCTCACAACCCTGGCATGAGCTCACTTTAGTAGGCAGGTTTTGGGCCAACCTCCAACTTTCAAGTCGCCTGTGAGAGCCCTACTCAATTACCCTTAATCTTCTTGATGAGGTGGAGTCCAGCCAGCCATTGCAAGCCCCAAAACAAGTCCCCAAGCCCTGGTCACAGATTACTATTCCCTAGCCCTCCGTGTGGCCATCCGTCTAGATGGCTAGGTAATGGTGTGGACAGCCCAGGAAGATGCGTCCTTCCTACCCCACTGCCTCATGGGGTGAGGGTGGTGATCAGATCTATTCTGAATCTCAGAGACCTGGCTTGAAATTCCACCATTAGCATTTGGCGAGTGGCCTGAAAGGCCCTTCTTAATCTGCATGTGTCTTCTAGGTGCCCCTGCGAGTCAAGAACCACTTTCTGGAAGAGGAGGTTCCTTAGATCCAAGGGAGCCAGCAGATCTCTGGAAGGAGCAGATCTGCACAGCAGGATTGTGAGGAGGAGGGCACAGAATGCTGCCAACTAAGCAGGCCAGGCTGTCATCCCAAAGTCAGTGGAGGGTACTCCTCCCAGCTGCAGCCAGGGTTGAAGCTCTCACTATAAGAACACCAAGAAGAGGTTCCCTATGAGAAGTCACACACATGGGCACACAGCATGGCACACACCAAAGCAAACAGGGAACCCTTCCTGGGTAGCTGCAATGTCGCAGAAATAGACAGACCAGGCCAGGCCTTGCTTGAGTGTACATTCTCTCTTTCTTCATATTTTCTGATGTCGCATGGTCACATATGTCCTCCATGTCCTGGTAAGAGGACCAAGTAGGATTAAGCCCTAAGACTGGAAGGCAGATGTGTAATCCTGGCCTTGGGGTGATCTCTTACCACCTACAATAACTAATACTGTAAAGTCAGTGGACAGGAAGGCTGACTTTTGTAACATGAAGGCCTTCTTGTTGGGGTCCCACACCAGTCTTTTGTGTTGCAGGGAGATAGGTGTGAGTATGGCGGAAGGGAGGCTGTGTGTGTGTGTGTGTGTGTGTGTGTGTGTGTGTGTGTAACCTGAGCACTTTGGTTTCAAGCAGTTACTGCCACAAGGTGTCACTAAAGGCCCAGAGAGGTTGACTGACTTGCCCAAGGTCACTTTAGAATGACTTTCTAACGTTCCATTCTTGAAGATTTCCCCCTGGACATTGAAAGGATCTGCTATGCTTCTGAAATTGGATGGGAGAGTCACAAGCAAGTTCAGAAGAACCTTAACAGCCTTGCTCAGTGACAGGATGGGAAGACAATCACTGGAACCCAAGCCTGGAAGTGGAAGGGTGTGTCCAATGACATCAGTGAAGAGAAGAGGAGGGCTTAGAGGGGACAAGAGGGACAGGCCCAGTTCTCAGACACTGTGAGGCTAACACAGTTCAGTTCAGCCCATGTGCCTAAGGCCTTCCCGAGTGGCTGCCCACAAACATCTACACACCTCCCTCCAGCCCCTAGACACTGGCCTCACAAAGTGGCCTGACCCCCAGTGGCCCTAGTTACAGTCTTTTTCCACCAAGGTATGAGCAGCACTTGACACAGCCAGGCCTCTCAGCTGTGTCCACCCAAGGGTCTCTCTTACTTTCCAGTTCATTAATATCTGTTCCATGCCAGATGGAGAGAGGCTTTGGCAGCATAGCCCAGGATTGCCCACCCTGAAGTCAAAGTTATCCTGTTTACTCATGCACGGTGGGGGACTTTTCTAACACAGACTAAACTCAGGGACCATGTGGTCCCCTCCTCCTCTTCAGAAGTGCCTAACTTCTGGCCTAACTCTGTGGACCCTTCAAGACCCAACCCAGAAAGTCGCTTCTACCTTTCACCCCATTGCCAGAATGGGTTAGATACTTTCCTTTTGTGCACCATTTGCTGACCATTTACAGCACTGCTGATGACCAAAGACACAGTGCCACCTGTGTGTCCACCTCTGCCATAAGATGAGCCTCTACCGTATACACTGGAGGGTCAGCATGCTGTCATTGGTCCCCACGCCTTTTTCTGGGGTGTGTGAGGGGTTTCCTAGACTTCCCAGTTTGAGGTAGGGTGGCGGGCCTACCTTGACTCATGGGTCTTCAGAAACGGTCCCCAAAAACTGATCTCAGTGTTGTGTTCTATAGCCACATATCTAGCATGAGGTAGCTTCATGGAGCAGGGGTGAGGATGAGAGCCCCGAGGTTCTCATCTTTACAGTCTGTCTCTTCCCTGTACCTGGCTTGGCCAGTGGCCCATGTCTAGATGGAGTTGATGAAGTTTCCAAGGAGCCAAGGCTTAGCAGCTGCAGAAGTAATCATGGAATTCATGGAGATCTCCAAGACTCAGATATGGGAGCTGTAGACTAAGGGGGGGCAAGACTAGAGGATGCCCCTCTGGTTGTACCCGGTCAGGGGACTACTGACCAGAGATTAACCTTCATTGCCAACTTGTCTGGATGTGAAATCACTTAGGAGACACCTCTCTGAGTGTGTGAGTGAAGGCATTTCCAAAGAGGTTTAAGTGACTGGGAAGACCCACCCTGAATGTGGATGGCACCATCCCGTGGATGGGGGTCCCAGACTGAATAGTGAACACCAATATCCATCCTTTTGCTGCTGCTGCTGCCTACAAATGCTCTGTGGCCTGCTGCCTCATGTGCTTGTGACCCAAACAGAGCCCCTTTTGCAACACTCCTGCCACTATGAAACAAGACAAGGTCTTCCTTCCTTGATTCTGCCAGAGTTGCTGAGCCCAGGAATGTGATTTGGCTTGTCTTACCTACTTCCTGGCTCTCAGAGGTTATATGAGCATGCCCCATCCCCTTATCACAGCATATGGATAGCGATCTGCAGATTTCATTCAGATCACCTAGGGGCTTTAGAAAGTTTAGGTCTTAAATTCATTAGCGTTTTAGTCAGTCCAGGTTGATATAGCAAAAATGCCATGGATCAAGTTTCCTAAACAAAGACCATAAGTATCTCCCAGTTGGGGGCAGGGGCAGGAGTCCATTCCTGGTTTGTGTAACAGATGTCTTCATTTGTGGTCACATGACAAAAGCATCAGGAGAAGGCTCTAGGATTTCTTTTTCTAACATTCAGTGTTTGAACACATACGTGATACAGCACATGAGATCCAAAGACAAATGGCAGGAGATGGTTCTCATTTTCCACCATGAGGGACCCAGGAGGAATCGGGTCCTCAGGCTCTGTGATAAGTACCTTTACCCACTGAGCCATCTTGTCATCTCTGGGATTTGAAGTAGGCACTGATCACATTCATTGAGGCCCATGTGTAGAGCTCCCAAAACCCAATCACCTTCCAAAGGTCCCACCTTCTGACACCATCACAATAGGGCTTAGCAATTCTTAAATTTTTATTTTTAATCATATGTATATGTATGTCTGCCTATGGGTTTATGCATGTGAGTGTGTGTTCCTCCAGAGGTGAAATTATAAGCAGTGGTGAACCACCTGATGAGGGCTTTAGGAATAGAACTTAGGTCCTCTGGAAGAACACGTCAGCCCTTAATCACTAAGTTACCTCTCCAGCCCCAGGATGAGCATTTTAAAATGTGAATTTTGTAGGGGACACAGACTTCTAGTCTACAACAAATGAGGCTCCGACTTGCATCCTGGCCCTCTTCAGCTCCAAGGGAGAGAAGTGGCCCTAGGCACCCATGGTGTTCCAGGCACAGAGCAGCTGACCTATCAACACACAGAGTAAGTACGAATGGTGCCCCCAGTGTCTCTACCCAATGACCCCACTGGGTAGGAATTCTTCTCACCTTCATGAGAGAAGGAACTTACTAAACAGAAAGAAGAAATAGAAAACAGGAATTACCCCAAAACATGTGAACAGATTGATTTGGGAATTTTTTTCATTATTATTATTGTTATTATTAGTGGCGGTGTTGGTTTGGTTTTGTTTTGCTTTGCTTTGAGAAAGGGTTTCTCTGTGTAGTCTTGGCCATCCTGGAACTCACACTGCAGAACAGACTGGCCCCAAACTTAAAGCATTCCCTGCTTCTGCCTCCAGGGCACTGGGATTAAAGATGTGTGCCACCACACCCAGCTTCAGATTGAATTAATAAAAAGTCTGCTATTAGGAAATTCTCCAGACTTAGAGGCTTTATCTGACCAATTTTAATTTACAGAAAAAGGAAAGAAAGTAGAAGAAAAAGAAAAGGAAGAAAGAAATTTTTGCTAGGAAAGGGGGGAAACTCTAAGTCACCTTGTGAGGCCCGTGAAACATTAATCCCCACTTCTCACATCTGCACAGTGGGGAAAATAATAGGGTGGCATTGGAGCCTTGAGTATATGGCATTTAACATGACTCCTGTGTGTTCCACATGTGACGTTGTTTCTACACAGCCAAACCAGGATTCAGGCGGAAGCCTCTGGCTCACTGAACCAGGCATCTAGAATGGCGTGCCTAGGACAAAGAAGAGGAAGAAAGAAAAAGTGAACTGTGGTGCTTGAATAGGAGTCCCCAACTCCCAGGGGCCACCAGGCAAACTGGATCTCACTGAACCCTCACGAAGACCCTTCAAGGCAGCTGAGCCCATGCAGTTTGCAGGCAGGAAAACCGAAGCTCCGAGAGCCTGGGACTGACTGTGGTAAGTCACAACCAGGACCAGCAGAAGACGAAGCTCAAGGGTCTCTGCATTTGCTTATTAGGCAGGCGTATGAACCAACTAAGCCACAGCCGTGGATAACCTCAGACCCAGGCTGTGTTTTTTTTTTTTCCTTTCCTTTTTTTTTTTTTAAAAAAAATATTTATTTATTTTACATCCTGACCACAGCCTCCCCTCCCTCTTCTCCTCCCTCTCCCTACCCTCTCCCCTCTGCCCCTCCAATCCACCCCTCCTCCATATTAGCTCAGAAAGGTGCAGGCTTCCCATGGCAATCAGCAAAGCAGAGCATATCAAACCAAGCACCTCCCCTTGTATTCAGGCTGCGCAAGGCAATCCAGCATGAGGAATAGGTTCGCAAGAGCCAGCCAAAGCACCGGGTACTCCTGCTCCCATTACCAGGAGTCCCACAAACAGAGCAAGCGACACAACTGCCACATATATGCAAAGGGCTAGGTTCGTCTCATGCAGGCTCCCTGGTTGTTGCTTCAGACTCCGCGAGTTCCCATGAGCCAGGCTAGCTGTTTCTGTGGGGTTTCCTCCAATGTCCCTGACACCCCCCCAGCCCCTCCCTCCCACTTACCCTCCCACCCCGGCTCCTACAATCCCTCCTCTCTCTCTCAGCAGGACATCCCAAGCTTGGCCCAATGTTTGGCCCTGGGTCTCTGGATCTGCCTCTGTCTGAATCTGCCAGTCAATCACTGGATGAAGGCTCTCCAATGACAACCAGAGTAGTCATCAATCTGAGCACAGGGATGGCCCGTTCAGGCTATGTATCCACTGTCACCAGGAGTCTTAGCTGGGGCCAGGCTATCTGTAGATGTAAGAGTTCCCATCTTTAAAACGGGTAGGGAAGCTGCTCCGTGGATCATTGAAGGACAGAGGAAGTACTTGAAGTGACCTGGCCCATAACAGTAACATCTGTCTGAAGAATTTCCCCCTCTGAAGATCACTGCCTACCAAGCCCTACCTGGTACTCATGGAGCCTGGAATCCACCGCCTGTGTATGTTGCTTTCACTGTTTAAGTAAAACACAGATACAGTCTTTTGTGATTGACAAGTTCCCCAAACCCACCTGGGGTAAATCTGCACCCTGACTCACACCATATCGGCATCATCTTAGAATTATTTTGAATGCGTGTTCTCCTGCAGATATGGCCCTTACAGGCTGCTTACAGTTCACAATCACATACATACTATTCTCTGTGCGTGACATGGTGTGATTCATGTAGGTGTGCTCATATGTGTAGCAGTCAGAGGACATTGCCAAGTACCATTCCTCAATCACTCTTCTCTTTGTTTTTTGAGACAGGGCCTTTCACTGAATCAGAAGTTTACGATTAAGTTAGGATTACTGGGTGGAAACCCCCGGGATCTTCTGTCTTTGCCTCCCCACGGTCAGGATTACAGGCGTAGGCTGTCATGCCTGGTTTTTATGGAGATTCCGGGGTTCCAAACTCCGGTCCCCTTGCTTGTGCAGCCATCACTGTTCATCACGGTGTCGGGGTGCTGCAGAGTGGCATAAAGGGTCACCGATGACCTGGACTGAAGTCCTGACCCTGGCCTTGTATCTGTGTGACCTGGGACCAGATTCTCAGCCCTCTGAGCCTCAGATTCCCCATCTGGAAATAGCAATGGAAATTCCACATCAGCTTGGCGCAGTGGTACTCAACCTTCCTAACGCTGTGACTCTCTAAGACAATTCTTCATGTAGTGGTGACCCCAACTATAAAGTTATTTCTGTTGTTACTTCGTAACTGTAATTTTGCTACTATTATAAACTGCAGTGTAAATATCTGTATTTCCTGACAGTCTTAGGCGACTCCTGTAAAAGGCTCATGAGAACTACTGGCTTAATTAGCTGGATGTCTCTATGAGCTAGCAAAGAGATACTCAGTGGTATCAGATACTCAGGCCCCGAGGGAGTCTGAGAACTGGGATTTAAGTGGCCTGGAGACTAGGAGTTGACCAGATAGTCCTCACATCTCTGCGCTTACATGTTTCTCCCCTCCTGAGGCAGAAGAGTAGGACGGAGGACAGCACAGTGTGGCTGCTGGCTTCGGTGCTTGTTCAGTCTCTGGAGGAGCTCCAGGGAAAGGATGATATCCTCAGAGGTGACAGCTGGGGTCCAGCCCCTGCTTTCCCTAAAGCTGGAAGAAAAAAGTTGCTTCCAACAACGGTGGCTATTGACAGTGTGAGTCCAGCTCCCTGAACATTTCCCTCCTGTTAGAAGCTGCTTCTTACTATTTTGAACATGGGGAAACTGCGGGCAGAGAAAGCATCTACATACCATCTAGTCCCGCTCTCTCATTTGACCTGAAAGCAAGAAAGCAGGGGACATAAAGACAGTCCTGACCTCTCTTTACAATAATATCCGTGTCCTTGGGAGCAGAGACCAACCAGGTAGGTGTCATCATCCCCATTCACAAGTCAGAAAACTAGGCAGCTTCCTAAAGGGCGGCCCCGGCTAGAGGCAGACTTAGAACTTGAGGTGTCTCTCACTCATCCGCACCCATACTCAACACTACATCCCCCAACCTGGTGGACCCCATCCTCCAGACATACGCCAAGGGCTTCAGGCCCCCGGAAGTCACCCTCTCGTGCCCACTGCTCTGCTCTACTCGCATCTCCAGGACTCCCAAGAATCATTCGAGAAACTGCCTTGTCTACAAGCCAGTGGTCCCCAAGGAGCACGTACCCAGCACAGCGCCAGGCACAAACACAGTTGAGTGTGAATGAGACATTCGTGGAGGGATCGATGGAACCCGAAAGGGAGGGAGGGGTGGGAAAGAGGAAAGATTAGAAGCCCATACTCTCTTCCATAGCTTCTCTCAACAGAGAAACAAGGCTCCAAGTGTCTACCCCACACTAATGAACCTCCACTTTCACCACCACTGATACACCTGATCCCCAGCTCCCCTGCCACGGGGCCCACAACATTCATGAGCTTCACTGCCACCCTCAATTCCATTAGGGTACAGAACACTTGTCTTAGGCAAGTGACCAGGCCTTGACCACAGACCAGCAAATGAAGGACTTGGAGGCCAGGCTGGAACCTACAAAACCCTGGAGCAAATGTCACTCTTCATCAGTCCCATCCCTTGTTAACCGGGAACTGGTGAGGTGCATGCTCCTTCCCTGAGGTGGGGAGGGGGCTGGGGGGACTCCCAGTGTTTGTCAGCAGAGTATGGTATTGGGGAGGACTGTGTTTCCATGGTTACTAGCCATGGGAGCTGCAGGGAGATGGGGCCATGGTGTACACAGACACAGATCCACACGGACCTGCAAGAAAAATAGCAACAGATTTGCTGAGTCATTGGCCCCACATATTTATAGTCTCTGGCGAAGGCAGACCTGCCTATCAGAGGCTAATAATACTGCAGCAGTGTGTTAATTGCAAAGACGGGTCTTCAAGCATCCATTCAGACACCCGAGACTGCTCCTTGAATAAAGAGTAAGGCCTTACAATGAGCCAGGCTTCCTTCTGCTTGGTAGTGTGTATAGTTAGGTATAGTTAGGAGAGAGAGAGAGAGAGAGAGAGAGAGAGAGAGAGAGAGAGAGAGAGCGAGCGAGCAGGTATAAGAAACTGATTCTGGCTTGGCAAAAAAAAGCCAGTGTTACATCAAGCAGACTGAAACCAGCCCACAGCATGGTGTGACAGCACACTCTTCAACCCCTCCCCACCCCCCACCCCACCCCCGCAAGGGTGTCTAGGATTCACCCACTCTACAGATGGCCAGGGCATGGAAGGGTCCAAAACAGAAGAGATGAGGCTGCCTGGCTACATCCCAGGGATGAGAGGAGAGGCAGGATGTTAACAACCCTTTCCCTGGGGACAGCTATTGTCTTCCAGCTCTATAGCCGGGCAAGTCAAAAGAGAGAGTGAAGGACCTTTATCTTCCAGCAGGACAACTAGCAGGCCAGCTGGCATAGCCAAGATCACACTAGAGCTAGAATATGGCAGGCTGCTGCGAGTCAGGTTCAAATTGTATGAGAGCTGGTATGCCACCTTAATGAGTATGAATTAGCCAAGCTCAGCCCTGGGGAAGAATCTCTTGCTTGGCCCTATGCAGACACAGTGACTCTGCCTCAACACTGCCCTATGGTGGCAGCAACTGTGTTTTGCCTCCAAGGAGCTCCGCATGTTCCCAGCACCTGCACACTGAATGGAGCTGAGTAAGCGGTGCTGTAGGTGAAATGGACAGACCCCCACACACACACACTCTCTGGTGGCATTAGTCTCAGTGCCCCTGAGTCTTCTGACTGCTGGGCCAAGTATTTGCCTGTCTTGGGATCAGTTCTAAAGACCCTGTCCCACTCTGGACACATTCCTTCTTATACTAGGCCCCATGAGGCCCCGCAGGACAATTTGGGAACTCATTTAGAGTGTGAGTTCCCAAAAGAACCCCAGCCACTTTGATCCTCCGCCTGCCTGTGGCCTCTGAGCACATACCAACTCTCAGCCTCAGGAGGGCAAGGGTGGCTGACAGCAGCCTTCTCTCATCTTCAGCTGTAGAATCACTTCCAGATCAGACGGTGACCTTCCTGCTCAGCCTACAAGACAGACATGCCCCCCTCAGCTAACACATCTGACCACAGAAAGGCGACGGCCTCCAAAGAAACCAGAGAAAGCAACAGAGCAAGTTCTACAGGAGGAGGGAAGCTGGGCTGGCTATGTCAGCTGGGCCTCCATCTCACCCACACCAACCCCCCAAACAGCTCATGCTCTCGTGACTGAGTCCACAGTATTCCGTGAAAAGAAGGGAGGAGGCGCGGGAAGGGAGGGACATCTCTTCCCTTCTCACATCTTAAGAGAAGGTTGACCGGAGAGCTGTTATTAATAGTAAATTAAATAGTGCGGCTATTCTGAATAATAAAGGGCTCTTCTGCTCCGAGTTTCCACAGTCCTCTCTCCAGGGAAACACTTGTGATGGCCTGAGACGTGGCCTCCGTGATTGGCATTTGTAGGGCGAAGCCGGGATTGTAGCTCAGAAGAGAGTTTTCTTAATACACTAAAGTCTCGAGTTTGACCCACAGTACCACGTAAACCAGGACAGTGAGTCCTGTCAGTCATGCCTGTCATTGCAGCATCTGGAATGTGGAGGCAGGAGGATCAGAAGTTCAAGGCCGTCTTCAGTTATACAGCAAGTTTAAGGGCAGCCTGGGCCATATAAGACCCTTAAAAAAAAAAAAAGATGAAGTTGATGTTCCACTCTCCCCAGTCCCAGGCTACCAAGAAATCCCAAGAATGTCTCCAGTGACCCACGTTACCATTGGAAGGTTTGGGTGCTTGTCACTTGCTATGATCCCATCACAGAGCCTGATCTGGGTATATCCAAAAGTACCACATCAATGAGGTACCTACCCACAGGGACCCTCATACTCACTCACTGTGTGACCTTGGGAAAACTATGGAGCTACTCCAGTTTCTCATCTCTAAGACGGAATAATGATTGCATCTTCCCTGTGTGTTTGTCAGAAGAGTTGAAATTAATACATACTGAATGTTATTGATCATATAAAGTTATTTAATGCAAAGGGCATGTAACTGTGATGGACACTCGCAGGGCACAGGGTAAAGGTTTGTTAGACAAATTATCCATGGCTAGCAGGTGCAGAAGAAGCCAAAGACCCAAGGTCTTACGGAGCCGAGGCTTTGAGTCCAATGCTCTTACTCCCAGTGGATGCTCTCTCTGACTTAGGGCCTCACAGATGGGGGAAAGAACACAGCAACTTCTGCTCCTGCCTCTCCCTAGGCCTCAGTTTCTTCCGTGGAAAGGAGTATGTGTGAGAAAGCCTGCCTCCCATGACCTATATTACAGACCAATAACTAAAGTTAACTGAGCTCCTACTATGTGTCAGACCCTGTAGGACAGGGTTACAGTCACCCAGGCACTTCATGAAACCCTCACAACCTTAGAGGTGGACACCCTGTTCTATAGACGAAGAGACAAATTCAGGGAGGTGGAAGAAAAGACAAAAATCTTGCCCAACGTCACATAATGAGGGGTGGGGCTAGAACTGTAACTAAGGTCTAAGTCCATGACCAAAGCTGGTACCCTTGATGCCATCAAACTTGAGGGTGGGGTCAACAAAGAAGAGGGAGCTGGCCTGAGCTGTGCCTACCCACTCCAGGTTTAGCCACCCAACAGTCCTCCGCTGGTTATCAGCTTGTCCCAAGAACTGAACATGCTCCAGCTAGCTGCTGAGTGATGGCAAAGACAGAAAAGTCATTGTTGAGGTGAGAAGACCTTGGAAAGGAGGTGGCAGGCCGCTAGCCTGAGGCTGGATGGAGAAGAAGAAAGGAAATAGGGTGGACCAGACACCAGTCTCTAGAATGTACTGCAAACCTAAAAATTCAGACACAGCCATTATACCCCCTCCTGCTCCTTCCGACATGATCCAGAATCATCTGGTTCCTCCTGGGCCCACTTGCCCCCCCCCCGCATTTCCAATGGCAGCAGCTTTGGGGGAACAGTCTCCCCTGGGGCCTGATGCTGTGCTCAGTCGCTGTTTATGAGGAGGAAACAAGGCCGGCTGCGTTTTCTAAAGAGGCTCTAGGGAGCTGCAGCTGCCTGCCAGGGTTTCAGGCCTCCCAGGATCCTCTGCTGGAGCCAAGATAGAAAGCATGGCCAGTCACTGCCCTGTGTACGGGAGGCGAGCCGGATGTGAACACGATTGGAAACAGTGTGTTCCACTTGGGGCTGGTTGAGCATTTGTCCTGGAGCTGGTTCTGAGCTCAGCAACAGAATTGAGGGATTAAGATAATCCTCAGATCCCTGGGGTTCCTGAAATACAGGGCCCACCCTACCCAGGGAAGCACCAAAGAGGCCTGTGGCACAGGCACTTCGATCCTCTAGGATGCCCCCTCCTTGCAGTGACAGGAAGGAGGGAGGGAAGATATTTCAGCAGGGAAGCTTCTCCATAAGAGGGTCAGAGCCTTGGGAGGAGGCTCAGATTTGCCACCTGCCTGGAGGTACTTGGGGGGTAGACGCTGCGGTGAGATGAGTGGAAAGGCTGTGTGTAAAGGCCCTAGGTAGTGACCAAGAGCTTGGGTCTTCTGTTCAAGGCAGCAAAGAGCCTCTGAAGGAAGCTGCCTGGCCTGGTGAGACTTTAGAAAGATCACTCTGGGACTAACTCTCCCAATCCTGCCCCCGAGCCCCAGGTCAACGCCATGGGCATCACAATGTGCTTTCCCGAGATTCCACTCTGGAACCAGGGGACAGCCCCAGGGACTCAGGCATAGCACAGATCCCACCTGAATTCCCTGCCCTGACCCCGGGTCGATGGCTCTCCTCTCCACTGCACAGACATGTGCCAGAAACAGTGAGAAAGACATACCAGAAAACAGAGCGTGTAATTAGTCACATCAATCATCAGAAAGGGAAAGATTATGTGATCTTCTTAACAGACACTAGAAATGAATTTAATAGAACTGGCCATCCACTTGGCTAAAACTCAGTAAATACAAATAAAAATTTCCTTGACACAATAAAAAAAATACAACTGCAGCCAACATCAGCTTCATTCTTAGTAATAAAACACTATTGGGGGGCCTCATATTTAAGTCACAGTGGGACAAGGAAGCCTGCTATTACCATAATTATGTTACATTGTTCTGGAAGTTTAAGCCAATACATTATTGCATTAAAAGAGAAAAAGAAGCGTAACATTTGAAAAGGAAGAGAAATTGCTATCATTATTTGTACATGATAGGATTGTTTATTCAGAAAACTCAAGAGAATCAACCGAAAAACTAATAACAGAGTAGAGAAGAGGTCAGGAAGATGGCCAGTGTCAAAATAATACACCAGCAAAACCCAGTTGGAAAATGTTAAGAAACGAGAAGAAAGAAGTTCCAGAATGAATAGAGATGTGACTAAAGGGGCATTCAAGGCTCAAGAATAAGCCCTCGGGGCTGGGGTATGGCTCAATGGTGCAGGCTGGAGTACTGCTCAGTGGTGAGGGCTGGCGTACAGCTCAGTGTCACAGTCCAGCCTTAGCATAAGCAAGGCCTTGTATTCATCCCAGCACCAAGAGAAAAACAGGAAGAATAAGGATATCCCTCAGTAAGTAAGGTACCTGCCTAGCATCCTGAGGCCCTGAGTTTGAATCCCAACACCCTGTTAAACTGGCATGTTGGCTGAGGAGATAGTTTAGTCAGTGAGGTGCTTGCCTTTTAAGTATGATGACATGAATTTGATCCCTACACCCAATACTGCATTGGTGGGCACTAGTATTCAGGTGTCCGCCATGAATCCAGGACTTGCTCCCTGGATTCATTAAAGCAGATTTTCCCAAGAGGTCTTTTCCTCTGTAAAGACACATTCAGCCAACATCCAGGCTTCTCTGCCTCTAGGTCTTGGCGGAGGACCCTGATTGGGCAGCATGCCTCTCCCGCCATCAGGGCTGCAAAGAAGCAGCTGCCCAGTTCTTAGGGCCCTACTTAGAAAATGAAGTTTGCAAACCTTAACTCACACACAGCATGCGGAGTGTGACCTGACATGAGCACAAGGCTCTCGCAAGCTGACTGATCCTGCTTTCTATCACTTACCCTCAGAGAGAGCCCGCAACCTAAGCCATTTCAGCCTGAAAGCTATAAAACACTGAGGAGCAGAAGGGGGCTTCAGAAGCCATCAGGAGGTCATGGCTACCGAGTGGTGTAGAGAGGAGGGAAGGAAAGAAGGGAGGGGTATATTACATCAAGCACTGCCAATGTCCTTATCATGTCCTCATCACTGTCCTTGCTGACTGTGTCCCAGGTAACCCACAACCTCGGGGTGCAGGCAGTGTGCACATCTGGATCAAACCTGGTCACGGGGATCCCACTGCTCATGTTCCCAAGATGTTCTTTAGAAAACCCAGCCTGGGATAGCCAATCCCGACCTGAGCAGAGGCCACCCTCCTTGGCTTTCACACCCCTTCTCTGCTGTTTCCTGCTATCCTTGCCTTCTCATCTAAGAACCAGCCACTCGTGTTTCTTCCTCTTGGGAGTTGCCCTCTGTAGGTGTCCTGTGGCAGTCAGCTGTTCCTAGGAGGGGCCGCACTCAACTCCATGACACCACCACAGGGAGCCTTCTGAGAGCATCAGATGGGCACAGTAACAAAGGTGGGCACAGGACTCTTCTGCAGGCCTTTCTCTGAGCCCCAGCCTAGCATGAGCTTATCCCTCTCCTTTTCCCTCAGGCTCCATGATTACAGAGTTCTCCCCAATCCCAGTGTGTAGGATAATACTCCAAAGGCGGTTATTTGACCTATTTCACCAAGTCCCCCTGGATTCTTGGTCTTGTCACCATGGAAACCTTCTGAGGTCACTAGCATCATTAAATGGGAGGGGAAAGACTCTCCCCACCCCAAAATGAACCCCCACTTGGCTCCAGTGGCTTCTGCATGGGAGCAGGGGCGTCTGAGAGGAGCTCCTGAGCTCCATTGCTGGGCACAGAGTAACCCCTTGGTGCCTAGGATGCTGGCCACTCAGACATGTGCCTTCCACATCCTAAAGTTTTCCAGACGTCCTTGCCCAAGGAGAGAGTCCTAGAGCTTTGTGCACACACACAGCACACAGCAGGCTTCCTGCTGTACCTGGGGATTCAGAGAAAGAGCTCTTACCAGGCAACGCCATTAAGTGAAGAGACTCAGGGAACTGCTGAAAGGCAGGAGCAGGAGAAGAGAGAGGAAGCCAGAGTCTGGACCATGTGCAAGCCCTGGTTCATAGCCACTTTTATACTTCCACAAGATCCCAACACTACCCTCAGGAAGTCTCCCGAGCACCACTGTGCAATGCCTGTCTCCCCACCCCTTTCTCTCTGCCATGATGACCAGGCAGGCACCATGATTTCTACCTCTTGCGTCTCACTGCATCTCACACCATGACTAATGGTCCACAGTTTTATCAACACCTCCATCTCTGGTTCCACCTGGTCCACCACCACTGTCACCACTAACAACCTCAGCATCTCCATAATTTACCCTCACCAGCATGGCTACATCATAACTGTTAGCTTACCAAGACCACACCTCCTCTTCTTTAGCAATGCCACATCTACCCTTACCATGTCACCATTCAGACTCCATGACCTTGATCATGGTTAGCAACACCACCACCATCACTATCAATGACAACGTTCTTGAGAACTCCACCATGGCTATCTGCTCCTATCTGCCACAGTTAACACCACAATCACCATCATAAATGTCACATTAAGATCATATGTCACCACCATCACTACCCCTTACTCATCCCTGCCCCCCAACATGTGAAGGAGAACAGTCTTTCTTCTTAAAGTTGGCCAGCCCAGTTCCAACCCTCTCATGGACACCATGCAAGAACCTGGTCTAAGAAGAGAAGTTGGGGCTTGTGGCTCCCCTTCCTGCTTCACGAGACCCTGCATCCTTAGGGAATCTCTTACCACTCGCCACTGTTCTATCACAATGGTCATAATGTTCTTCCTTAAAACCTCAGAGACTGGGCTGAGGCATAGCTAGAGTACATATGTTAGAAGCTGCTCATAAGGGTATACGTTGCCATGGACTTTCTGAGGGGAAAAAAAAAAAACAATATGGCAAAGCCTCCAGAAAGTGCATTCTTAGAACCTGTACTTCTAAGAACCAAGGAAATAATTAGATAAATGTGCAAAGATGATATGTGGGTGTTACAATAGCAATAATTGGAAACAGCCTAAATGTACAGCAACAAAAGTTTAAAGAAACCACGTGGATTAATATGCAGCCATTAAAACAGAAAACATAGGTCTAGGTATTGACACAGAAGCAAGCTGACTCGATAGTACTAATGAATACAGGTACATTTCCTGTGCAGAATATCTATTCTGAAAAATATATGCACTCACAAAATAAGGTTAAAATATCTTATCTTAAGAGCTGGCATTAAAATTTCTGCTCCATCTGGAAACTCTTTGGGGGAGAAATAATTCTTGAATCAACTGTTTAGACCTATGCCAGTATCAGCACTCTAAGCTTACAAGAGATAAGAGGGACTTCTCTTTGCTCCCGAGGAAGGTGACAGAAAGAGGCAACACCATCGGAGAAGAGAGAAGAGAAACCAAGGTGGATGCCAGGAAACTCCCGGTGGGCTGGGGAGTACAGAGAAGCTTCCAATCCATAGACACCTTCTCGTTCTCAAAAGTTGATTGTGGCCCAGCAGTGGTGGCACACACCTTTAATCCCAGCACTTGGGAGGCAGAGGCAGGCAGAACTCTGTGAGTTCAATACCAGCCTGATCTACATAGCAAGCTCCATCAAGGCCAGTCTGGGCTACACAGTGAGACCCTGTCTTTAATAAAGAAAAGTTAATTGTGTAGCTGAGTATGGCCCATCTCTTGCCCCACACCAAGTTTTAGGTCTGTTGAACGCTAAGGTTTTTTTTCTTTCTTTCCCTTCTTTGAGACAGGGTATAGCTGTCCTTCTCTTGCTGTAGCTGAGAATGATCTTGAATTTCCAATCCTCCTACCTCCTTACATACATAAGTATGTACCATCAGGTTCTGGACTTCAAACATGCTAAGTAAGCAACTCTACCAACTAAGCTAAATCCCCAGCCCCAAGTTCCTGAATGAATGATTTTCCCATGAGAACTGAGGCATGAGTAGAGTTTCAGATTTAACCCTAAAGCTGGCTCCATTAAAACCCATTGGAGGAAATTATGGGTTAGATATATATTTTGTATATATGTTAGTTTTATATATTTATAATATATATTAGTTTTACTTATAGTTTCTTATTTTCTAAAATAATCATAACACAAGAAGCAAAATCCATGGCCTACTAATTGGACCTTGGTCACAGCATCAGAATACAGAATTTGAATCACCAAGTATGTCTTTTCCTCCCCCACAGACCCTGAAGTCTGCATATTGTGGGTGCCTGCTTCGTTCCCACCACCCAGAAGCACCCAGATAGGTGTCTTAGTCCCTGAAGCCTGAAGCCTGAGAAGAATGTTTTGGAAAGACACCGGACTGTCCCTGCTCTGATACTTAATCATGGCCCCGGCTCTGACCTCTCTTCTTGGCATGGCAGCTCCGTGCCTCTCAGTGTGGATGACTCCAGGAGAGATGCCCCTTTGAGGTCTTGCCACTCAGAACTTCCACTTGTGAATTCCCACAAGAGAATCATAAGCTAACACTGAAGTGATTGGATCATCATCGTAAAAAAGAGGTGTGAGGTCAAAGTGGTGGTCATTGATGGGACACATCATCACCCCGGGTCCTCCACTCCGGGTTACCTTCAGATGTTCCCAAAAGGATACAAAGAATAGGAAAGCAAGAGGGGACTGTTTGGGTCCCCTCTCCTGTCACATCCCCCATCTCACAACCCCTGCCTGGTTCATTCACTTGATATTCAATTGAATAATATAGTCAGTAATGAATTTGTTTTGCATTCAGTGGGATAACACTGTTAGTTATGAATTTATAATTTGCAGAGGGATAAGCTTTTTTTTTCTTCAAGGCGTCAGAGAAGCTGTTGCTTACAAACTCGTAATTCACCGCTGCAAATCCATCTGTAAATGACACTATTGCAAGCTAGAAAATCTCCCAGGCACAAGGACTACAGCCTCAGAATTAAATTGTGTGTCTGACAAGAACCTGCTGTTCCATCCGGAGGTTCCTGCCCTTATTCCCAGAGTTCATCTTCAGTCTCACACCTTCCCCCTTTCGATTCATCCACCGCAACCCTGGCTCCCCAGCAAGCTGGCCTGCAGCCCCTGCTCTTCCTCTTCTCGACCACAAGGTATAAAGGGCCAGGTGGTCAAGCCCTCTGAGGAAGTGCAAAAGCACAGCCAGGCTCTGCCAGCCCCGGAATAAGCAGACCTCAGTTATCATTTTGAACTCTCACTTGCCCTTTGTTTCCCCATCACGGCTAAGACTTCAGCCCCCTTGGGACTGTTTCCTAGATATGCAACTATGACTTGAGTGAGAATTCTGTTTTTGTGGAGGCAGAGTCTCACATAGCCCTGCTTGGCCTAAAACCCGCTGTGCAGCAGGGGATGATCTTGACCGTCTGCCCCTCTGGCCTCTACCTTTCCGGAGCTGGGATTGCTGGTGCTCGCCTCTCCCTTGGTCTATGCAGTGCTGGACAGTCCACCCCAGATTCCCCACACCAGAGAGGCACTCTACCAACCGAGGGAGAGCTCCACCTCCACAAAGGAGGCTTTCTAAGGAGTAGGGTGGGGGTGCCCCTGTCAGGATCCCACAGTGGGAGAGTGGTCAGAGCAAGAGTGACCAGAGCAAGAGTGACTGAAGGGAACAAAGGGCAAAATTGGCTAGGAGCAGTAGCCATGGTGACAGAGCCAATCATCTTTGCCTCAATTATTTCTAGCCTCTTAGGTTTTTGTTATTGTTGTTTATTTATTTTGACTTTTCAAGACAGGATTTCTCTGTGAAGCCTTGGCTGTCCTAGAACTCGACCTATAGGCCAGGCCGGACTTGAACTCAGAGAGTTGTCTGCTTCTGCCTACCAAGTGCTGGTATTAAAGGTGTGTACCACCATAGCCAAGCTTATTTTTTATCAGTATGATTCTTCCAAAGACTTAAGGTGAAATGAAAATTAAAGGAGACATAATTCATAGCTGAGCTAAGGAATTTTATTGGTGTTTGGAAAAGAAGTTGGTAGCCTTGTTAACTCAAAGACAATCAGCACACACCCATGGTCCTCCTTCCCCATTCAGTGCTGAATTCCAAAATGGGACCAAAAGAATGAATAAGACAGTATGATCCTTGCCTTAACAGAGTGTGGCTTAGCAGGGAAGATGCATCATTGGACAGGCAGCTACAATAAAGAGTAATTACTGTTAATAAAGACGCATGCATGTGTGTTAAAAGAGGCACCAAAACTAAAGGTATTTGAAATGAGCCTGCTACAGATGGGCTGTGTGACCTCAAGCAAGTTGCTTAACCATCCTGAACTTTATCAGTCAGGATCTGTCAGTTCAGCAGGGAAGGTGGTGTCCTTCATTACAACAGCTAAGACACATGAAGCTGAGAAGAACCAAGGCTGGAGATGTGGATTTGGAAGGAGCCACAGTGCTATCACCAGACAAGAGGGTGTAGAGGGGAAAAAGAAAGGCGAAGAGAAATGCAGAGCTGAGCCCTAAACAACCCTAGAGTTCAAAGATGTGCAGGCAGAGAGCCAATTAGCTGTGTGCCTGTAGCCAGGGAAACCCAGTAGGTCCAGATGTCCTCCAGCAGATGAAAAGGTGATGGATGACAAGAGCTGTGTGGCCCATTGTCCAAATGCAGCAGGAAGAAAAGTCAAGTGTGGACTCAAATGTGTCCTGTGGATGGAGCGCCTTGGAGGTCAAGGTGACCTTAACTTTTCACATGATGGAGGTAAGTGGGGAGTGCAGAAGGAAGAGGAGCCAGGATAGCAGGGGGAAGGAGAGGCAGAGAAGCAGTGACTCCCGGGCAAGTCTGACTACACAGGAAGCCAAGAACCCCTGGAGAGGTGGTGAGGCCGCCGCAGCTCTAAGATGGAAGAGTCTGGAAAGCAGGTTCAAATGCAGATGGAACAGAGCCAGGGCCGAGAGACAGACAGACAGACAGAGCGGGAGGTTTAAGTGACAGAAGAGTGGAGACAGGAAATAAAGCAGGGGTGAGGGCCGCCAAGGGAGCAAGGATGACAACTCCCCAGCTCCCAGGGCTGCCGGCAGACCGATGGGGCGATGTGTGTGGCTGTGATCCACAGAATAACTTTCCCTTGGAGCATCTGAACATCCCATCTGCAGATGAAGCTGGGGCACAGCAATGTGGAAGAGTTCAGCACTGGGCTCCTCTAGGACAGGATCCGAACTACAGGATAGGGAAGAGGAGGTTCTCTGAGCTATGCACCATGCTTCTGCCTTCCAGGTTTTTCCATCTTAGTTCATCTCAAAAATATATTGTTTAATAAAGATTTAAAACAAACAAATGGGTTAGTGGTTCATTCAGTATTCACAAAACATACCTTGAAACTGACAATAGCCAGCTCAGATCAATTGAGCAATTTGTCTCTCAGATATATTGGATGGAAAAAAGTTGTCTCTAGATATTTGTACATAAACATATTAAAATCAAAAGTCAAAATGTTGTCACAGTTAACAGGAAACTGTGAAAAACTGTGAAAGAGAATGAAAGCGTAGACTTCCCAGGTCCTCATGTCATGTAACTCAGCCAAACAGCCGAGTCCCACGCAAGACCGTGAACTCTGAGGAAAAGTCCTCCAGGAGCATTTGAGGCTTGGGCACAAACACCAATGGGTGACATGAAAAAGAGGTTGGGATCACTATGGCTAATCTGGGGGTTTGGAGAAAGTGGCAGAACCTGGCTGAACTATTCATAAAAGCAGGCAGCAAAGCTAGGGTGAAATATTTATCAAATGCTCCCTAGCTGGTTGGTAGGTATCAACCATGATACACAACCCTTGTATTTCCCTCTCTGGGGAATGAAGGCTAAAATAAGACTCACATGTAGGTAACAGCCTGGACCTACTTGACCAAGAAACAGTAGGTGGTGTACACCTTTAATCCCAGCATTCAGGAGGCAGAGGCAGGTGAATCTCTGTGAGACTGGAGTCAACCTGATCTATATATCAAGTTCCAGACCAACCAGGGCTACATAGCACCCTGTCTCAAACAAGCAAACAAACAAAAAGTGAAAAAGAAAAATAAGAAAGACAACCAGGTCACACCATGTACTAAGAAGCTAAACTTCTAGGCACTGCAGCGGTCCCTCTCTCTGTGACTTTTAATAAATCAGAAAATAAAGCCGCATTTCCAGGAAAATTCTGATTTTTTTTTTCTAACGAAGATTTGACTCACAGCAGCAGAATGTTCAATTGAAGACTGAACTGAAGGCCTTGGCTCATGGGGCAAATTGGTCAATGCATCTGCCAACACTGCTGGCCTTTAGGGCAATGGGTGAGCACAATCCAGTACCTGCTCGCAGCAGCTTATGGTCTTGTGGACAGAGTGGATTTGCTGTGCCAGTACGTGACCAACACTGAACTTGTAGTTCCAGGAGGGCCTGGTGTATGACCTGGAGAAGAGGGCTGAATTTCAGGCAGAGAGTGAGCAGGGAGAAGCTGCAGGTAGCTCGGTCCTCAGCAGCATGGAGCAAAGGGTGACAGAGGACTGCCAGACTGGACTGCCAGTCGAGGGGAAGCTCCTGCAGGGCACAGTAGCACACACCTTAATCCCCACACCCAGGAGGCAAGTCTCTGTGAGTTTGATGTCAGCCTGGTCCACATAGTAAGGTCCAGGCCAGGAGTACACATGAAATCTTGTCTTCTTAAAAAAAAAAAAATCAAACTCCTGAAAAGACGTCGATGCTACACTAAGGAGATGAACTTACCTTGGATGGACAAGAGAGCCCTGACATAATAATAATAAAAGGGCAGGTCAGAAAGCTGACACCAGGAGAATGTAACTCAGCTAATGCTTGCCTAACATGCATGAGTCCTGGGTCCAAGTCCCTATATTGCAGACACCAGAGATGGTGGCACACACCTATGATCCCAGGACTAAGGAGGTAAAAGCAGAAGGATCATACATTTAAGGTCATCGTTGGCTACATGGGAAGTTTGAGGATATCCTGGGATATATGAGAGCCTAGCCTGGGATATATGAGAGCCTCAGGGGAGGAAAGAAGGAAGAAAAAGGAAAGCTAGCTGACTTCAGCATGAGGGTTGGGGGTCTTGATGAGGGAGCCTCCTCAGGATGAATCTGAGAAGTAGGAAGATCCAGTAGGAGGTCATAGGCTCGTGCAGGGGCTAACAGACACAAGACCTGGTCTGCCATCCACAGAGAGACGATGAAAGCAGCTCCAATGCCAAGTAGTTGTAATAACTACCATAACTAGAGTAGCAGCAACAGAACTGAGTGACTCCATAGATAGGAGAAATTGAAGAATAGAAACATCTTAAGTTTGTGGTGTTCATGGAGCAGGAGTCATTCTCTGAGATGGTAAGACAGAGAAGGACACATCTAAGAGAGAAATAGTGGGTTCAGACATGGGCACATTGAGTTGGAAGCAGCCACAAGTCATCACTAGGGAAATGTCCAGTGGGCAGAGACAGCCTCATTGAAAATGCAGTCAAAATCCTGGCTTGGTGGTGCATGCCCTTAATCCCAGCACTCTTGAGGCAGAGGCAGGAAGATCTCTGTGAGTTCAAGGCCAGCCTAGTCTATATAGAGAGATCTAGGACAGCCAGGACTATATAGAGAAACCATGTCTCAAGAAACAAAAAAAGAAAGAAGAAAAGGAAGAAAAGAAAAGAAAATACAGTTAAGAGCTTAAGTAGCAGCCAGGCAGTGGTGGCGCACGCCTTTAACCCCAGCATTCAGGAGGCAGAGGCAGGCAGATCTCTGTGAGTTCAAGGCCAGCCTGGTCTACAAGAGCTAGTTCCGGGACAGCTAGGGCTGTTGCATAGAGAAACCCTGTCTAGAAACAAACAAACAAACAAGAACTTAGGCGGCCTGGATGATTCAGCCCTGAAAAACATGAGTGGCATGAGAAGAGGACTCGGGGAGAATACAAAAACCATTGACCTTTGGAGAAGCAGGATGAATGAACAGTAGAGAGGCAGGATGGGAATCAGGAAGGCAGAGCCGTGCCTCTTCCACGGAAGACAAGGCTCAGGGAGCAAGCAGAATCTCCAGGCTAGGGAACCACAATTCCATCACTTTGAACAAAAGAAGAAAAATACCTGCTGGTCTTGGCAAGAACAAGATTCTGCTGGGTGCGGTTGACTCCAATTCTGCAATGCTACAGATGGGTCAGAAGGCTCAGGAGCAAGCAGGGTATGCAGAGCCAGGGTAGTGGGCTGGGAACTCTTGAGAAGCTTGTTGGGGAAATTATGACGGACAGTAAATGGCGGGAATGTCTTGGGCTGTGCATTTCCTAAAATGAGCCTCACTGTTGTCTAGCTAAAGAGGGCTAGATGGAACCCTGTCAGTCTGAAGACTCATACATGCCTCTCTCTAAACATTTACCGTAAGTTTGGCGTGGATCCTTTCATTCCCAACGTTGTTTTCAGGAAAATTTCCAGATCCCAGTACCAACACCACTAATATGTACTGACTGCCCGCTAAGGGCTGTGCTGAGTACTATCCATGGATTGTCTTAATTATTCTCAGAGAGGTTATCAGGAAACTATTGACAAAGAGGGAAACTGGGGCTTGGGAACTGTGATTTGGTCGCACAGTTAATAGAAAGTGGACATTTGGAATGTCATCCCCCTACTTAGAGACAGGGTGCCCACTGGCCTGGCAACCAACGGCTACATATAGGCTGGCTGCCCAGTGGGCAAATCTCTGCCACCGCAGCATTGGGATTACACATATGAGCCACCATACCTGGCTTTCAGGTCCTCATGCTCTCACTACAAGCATTTTCAGTACTCTCAGCCATCTCCCCATCCCTACTTTGCCCATTTTATAGACAAAGAAAACCCAGGTCACACAGCTAGCAAATGGAATACCTGGACCCAAACCCAAGGTGGCCTGATACAGTAACTTCCCAAGTCCTCATGCTTCCAGCCATGGCCATAGGCAGCTGCTCCTCGTCCTTTGGCCTCAGGAACTTTGGGCGATCCACTAGGTGGGATGAATAATAGAAGTGTTATAGGAGGGTAAGATGTAGCTTGCAGGAATAAAGAAGAGGGACAAAAGCCAAGGTCATGAGGACCATAGCTTGGAGTCAAGGCTGCCAACACCCTCTCTACACTCTTCTCTCTTGCTCTGCTTGGCTTTCTCCAGTGGGTAGGAAAGATGCCCACAGCATCTAGCATGCATCTAAACAGGAAGAAACACTCTCCCTCCTATCATTAACACATACATGGGAAGGAGTCTGGTTGGTACTATGCCCATACCTTGGAGCAATCACTGTGGCTGGAGGATGGAGGTCTATGGTTGGTGTCATCTGAGTCACATGTCTGCCTGATGGCAGTAGAGCAGGGATGGATAAAATTTTAACTGACGACCTAGCATGAATATGTGACAATAGAGAGACATTTCCCAAAGGAAGAGGATGTCAGAAGTGAGGTGATGGAAATCAGGGAAGAGCAGAAGGAGCCACTAGCTGTCACCGTCCATGTGAGAGCCAGGAAGGACACACACAAACATCCCCACGTGGAGTTCGCAGCCTCCAAGAGAAACACAGTTACAGACATGACGACATTAATAAGAGCTGATATTATCTACCATCTCTGGGCATCTACAGGGGCCTGGCGCTATCCTGGAAAGTGGGTACTGCTGTTACCCCACTTTTGTCTAAGAGACAGTAAAACAAACAACAATCTCCCCACCCCTCTGCCCTATACTAGCCAATTCAGAAAAATATAAAAATGTTTATGGGTCCCTTATCCCCACTCACAAAGGATAAATGACTTGCTTGGGGTCACACAGCTAGCACACAAAAACATATTGGGAAGTATTTGGTTAAGGGCAAAACAAAGCTTCCTGTAGACGAAGGATTAGAGAAGACTGCCTAGAAGTGGAGGAGGTAGTGGGGGGAGCAAAGCTGAGCCTGAAGGATGGAACATCTGGCTGAGTGTACAGGGAAGTGAGAGCGGTAATCCCCCCAAACTCAGGGAAGCAAGTCTGAACACTCGCACATCTGTCTGGTCCCTCCGTTCTATGGCAGATCTTTCAAGATTTCTACTCAGAAACACCTTCTTTGAGTATGCTCTTCTCAGTTGACTCCAGTCAGCCCAACCATCTTCATGGGATTTGTACACTAGCCCCTGCATATTCTGTCTTGGCGCCTCCTGTAGAGCCTGGCTATGGATGAGTGCTAGGCATAGTTTGAGCCACAGCAAAGACAAAAGAAATATCACCTCCCCTTTCCCATACATTGAATTTCCTAATGAGAGCCAAGATCAGTTACTAGGTATTAATCTGAAACCTCACAGGCTCTCGACACTCCCAAGTCCAGTGCATCACCCCTACTGTGGCCGACAGCAGATAGTTCCAAGCCTAAGATGAGACTCATTTCACTGTTTCGGGCTTAGTTCATGCTTGGTACTGGCTGTCCCCCAGCATCATAGCTTCTGCAGATGCAGGGTTGGGACTGTGTGACTTCCATGCCATGGCCTTGATGTATTGACTCTGGACTTTATGGAGTCTAGATAAAATGTCCTTGGCTACTGAGTGCAGTTTGTCACAAATTTAAGCTTACCTCTCTGGTGAACCTGTCCCCAGCCCAGACATCTAGGTACCATCAAAAGGCAATAGAGGAGGAACTTCCTGGTGCTTTTTTATATGGGAACATAATATAATCTTTGAGAGGACTCAGAGGCCAAGTTAAACTATTAATACCTATACCACCATAACTGTACTGAAACCTGGATCCCTTGAACCACCTTAAAATTCCATCCAGTTCCCAGCCCTCCCTGCCTCTCTGATTCAGGGCCTCGACTTCCTGTCTGTCCACCTTTTGAAATGTCTTCCTCACCAGCCATTCAGTCTTAAATCCCAACAATTTGGATCTTGTCATTCCCTACTCACCCACCTACACACAGAGCAAATTGTCCCTGCCAGTCACCAATTGCCTCCTAACTGTGAAGGCCAAACAACACTTTCCTTCCTTCTCATCTTTGACACTGTTGTGTCCAGCCTCTCTGTGCTGGGGAGCTCAGAGCCTCTCTATGAAGGGTACACAACTCCATTCCCTGGGCTCTGTTCCTACCTCCCTGATTGCTACTTCCCTTTCTCACTCCTGGGCTCTTCCAAGCCACCAGCCTGGTTCTGAAGCTGCTAACGTTTCTTCTGTAGAGCTAATCTTCTCTGAGGATGAGCCAAACCCACGACCACAAGCCCAGCACTGTCAAGCCCCAGCCCTTCTAAGAACAGATATCTATTTTCCTTCTCTGCATGGCCTAAACTTCTGCTCTTCATGCCAGACCACCCAGATACACACAACCATTGACTCAGCCTCTCCTGAGCCCTTTTTTCCACCCACCTTCCCCCTTGGATAGCTGATGCCCTTTTCTCCCAGGTCACAGTCACCCAGACTCCTACTTCTCTGATAAGATTCAGCTCAAGGATTGCTTTCCTGGGAAAACCCTTTAGGGGTGGGGGACGAGTGGCTGGCCTGTGCTTCTTCCTCAGCACCCCATACCTGCCACGTTACCAAAGCTTCTAGAACTTGCCTGTGTTCTGCATGCATCACCCTTCGGTTTGCTCAAGAATGCCCTCTTGGGTTACTTTTCTTCCTCAGCAGAGCTAGTAGGGATCAAGGTCCGCTGAAGGCCCTGAAAGAAACAACAAAACCAACGAAACAAAACAAACAAACAAAGAAAAAACTGTTGAGAACTTGGATGAAGAACAAGGGGAACAGAACCACCAAAAACAAGCAAACAAACAAACAAAAAAAACAGTATTCACCAACCCCTTCCTCTCAACCAGAGTGTGGCACACAATTAGGCGTTCAGTAAAGGTTGGTTGGATTCTATTTACTGAACTGACACAAGATTTGGGGCAGTTTGCAGTGAGAAATGATGGCAGAGGAGGAAAAGAGACTGAAGGGGAAGCCCGGGGCGCACCGCAGTGGGAGAAGGAGGGTCAAGAGATTGTGTGAAAGGGAGGAGAGGGAACTTGGAGTCAAGTCCCGGGCTCCGTGCGCCCCAGGCAGCGGGCGGCAGCCAGGCTAGCCCTCCTCCAGCCCCGCCAGCGCCCAGTCCTTCCGGCACCCTGGGGTGGCGAGACCCCCCGGCTCGCGCGCTCGGCTCCTGGCGCTGGGAGGCGTGTGTGTCGCTTTAAAAGCTCCCTCCCGGCGCGCGGGGCCGGCCCCTTCCCTGCCAGCGCCGAAGCGAGCGGAGCCGCGCGAGCCCGGCGGCCTTTGAGGGAGCCAGCGCCCGCCCGGGCGGCCAGTCCGGCGGGGCGCGGCGGCGCTCGGGGGAAACCGGCCAGGCCCTCGGAGCCGGGAGGGTAGCACAGGGTAGGGCGAAGGCGAGGCAGCCCGGGAGAGAGGCCCGAGCCGCCCCGGTGCCTTCTTTGCCCCATCGGCAGCCACCGGGCGCTCGGGGCCGCGAGGCGCGGAGCCGTGAGCGAGCGCGCAGGAGGCGGTGGAGCCTAGCGGAGGCTGCGCGCCCCGTGTGCCCGGCCAGGCCCGCCGCGCCTCCTCCATCGCCTCCCTGGTGCCTCGCTCACCCCCTCTGCTTTCCTTTGCTTCTTTTGCTCAGCCCCGCCGTGCCGAGATCCCTAGACCTCGTGCGCTCATCTCGGCAGTGCTGGACACCGGTCCCCCAGACCACCGCCGCCGCCCCTCCCCCGGGATTCGAAGGAATCCGGACTTTCCTCATCGTGGATCGAGCCGACTGCCGGCTAGGCTGAGCGGATTCTCCGGCCGCTCCGGACGCCGCCCGGGCCGGAGCACAGACATTCTGGGTCCTGACTGAGTGCACCCCGGACGCCTGTCAGTGCTAGCTCGGAAAGGGCAAGCCAAGCCAGGGGCAGGACAGACCCCGGAGGGGCCCCAGACCCGCCGAACTGGACTGGACAGAAAGAATCGAGAACCCTGCGGAGCCCGGGGAATGCCGGGCGTGGGCTGAGGGGATCCCGGCGCCCTCCCCAACCCTCCGACTTTGGCTCAGTCGCCCGGACCGGACCGGCGTCTCCTCGGCCCGGGTCACCTGTGGCCTCGGGGCCCCCGAGCCCACCGGACCCTTGCAACCCGGAGCCTGGCGGGCGTGGTGGGAGATTTTTCCTGCCCCCTTCCCCGGAGTGCAGAGGCCCCGCCCCCTCCCACCGCCCAGATGTCTCCGGTCACAGCTCGGAGGACCTTCCTGAGGCCAGGAGCCGAAGGGTCCAGAGAGAGAAGTCCGCCCTAGGGGAGCCTTGGGGGCCCCCCAACCTCGTCTTGGGGCTCGGCCCCCGACGCTGCTTGGAGGAAAGACCGGTGCCCCCATCCTCTGTAAGTCGGGGAGTCCAGCTTCCGAGGGAAGGCGGGGCTGGGGGAGGAAGAGTCCGCTGGGAAGGAGGGCACCCTGTGGGCATTGAAAGGATGGAGGACTGGAGAGGCCCTGTGCTCAACCAGTCTGGCCAAGCTTGGTTGGTGGCTTGGAGGGGGTTGGGGGGTAGAAACGATCATAGCTAGAGTGCCCCAGAGGAGGCTGAAGACTTATGCCTCTAAACCAGGGGCTCCTCCGCTCTTCCTATGGAAGAGGGATGCGCTAAAAACCATCTGCCTCCACCATCCCTCCCCACAAACAAAAATAAATAAATAAATCTCCAGCGAGGAAGGAGGGTGCAGGCAAGGGAGAAGAGGGAGGCAGCAGCAGCAGGCTGGTGCAGCAGCCTGGGAGGGCTGACGCCAGGCTCGCTCTTTCTGCAGGGGGCTGCCCTCCTCCAATCCAGGTCCCTCTCCAGCGCTGTTCACATCTGGAGCTCCCTCCACATCTGGAAGACCCTGACCACCGTCCCTCTGCAGGTTCAGCTGCGTCTAGAGACCTCTGCCTTTGTAACTGCCTAGGAGTTGCGAGGGGATTGCTGCCTTCCCCCATCCCAAGGGCATCTCTTACCCTAGTCCTTGCAGAATCATCCCCCTGCCTCCACACCCAGATTCAGGCAAAGATCAGCTTTGTATACCACAGGCTCTTCAAGTCCTGGAAGCTGTTCTTGGGCCCTAAGGTCCCTCCCCTTGCCCTCTTGTGTCCTCACCTTGACCCCCCCCCCCGTCAGACTCTGTCTCCCTCTGGGTGCTCCATCCCCCACCCAGAGGCAGAGTAGGTCGAGTGGCAGGCTGCAGGGGCTGGGTGAGGGCCGCCCAAGGCCAGGGTAGGCTGGGGGGCCGTTAAAATGTGGAGCTCTGCCCGGCCGAGGGAGGCTCCGTGGAGGCAGGCAAAGCGTGTGCCCCGCTGGGGCGAGTATGGGCAGGCTTGCGGCCACGTGGTGAAGGATGAACATTCGGGGTGCCCCAGACCTCGGGCAGCCCAGTGACAACCCCAACAGTGGTGGAGAGAGAGAGCGGATTCGACAGCGCATGAAGATGGTCATCGGGCAACTTGAAGGCATCCTGAAGGAACTCAAAGAAGTGGCTAAGGAGCTGAGGGAGGTGAGTGAGAGGCGGGGGTGGGGAGGGATGGGGGCACACAGACCTTAGCCCTGCCTGGCTGGGCTCAGCATCAAAACATGTTTGTGTGTTTGAGCGTGCAATGCTATGTGCACATGGCATATTCCACAGAGGCCCACCCTTCTCATTCTTTCTTCAAGTCTGTTTTGCTAAAACTCACTGTCCCCAGAGCTGGTGGGGCCTTCGTGTGGTGGTGACTGTTTGAGCAGGTGCCAGTGGGTCCAGCTCCATAGTTAGCACTCAGGGTGCCCAATGAGGACTAAATCTGCCCCTCTCTGCTCTTAGTGGGACACATTCTTCTAAAGCCCACACTGTCCTTTGACCCCACTACTTACCTCCCAGACTCTAAGCAAGGGCTCTAGGAGCATGTGGATGGCTCACATTAACCGATCCCCGCTGCTTGAGGCCCAGCTCAAAAAGTATTACTTCCAGGACCACACAGATACTCCAAGCCTTAATTTCCAAAAGGGGAGAGGGGTTACAAGCAGTTGTGGCCTCCCTGTCGTAGGGTGAGGATGTGGCTGGAAAATGTGGGGGATCAGAGGTCCTGTACACTGAAGAAGAGTTCTTTTATGCATATGTGACCCCCTCCCCCCCCCCAGGCATGTTTCTGGATGGCTTTTGCAAAGACCAGAAAGTCACCAAGAAGCCCTCTCTGGCTTTCTAATCAGAGCCCAGTTTAATTACTGCTTCCCACATTGCTGAAGTAATGAGGTACACATGTCTTCCACCCTGCCCCCTGGGCAGTGTTCAAGTCCAAAATGCATGACCAGCGTTCTGAGCCGCTGGCCTGAATTTGCCCGCTGGGTCCCATTTCAACAGCCAGGTGGGCTTTAGGCAACTTTCAACTCCTTGTAACCAGGGCCCCTGCAGAGACAGAAGCAGAATGGATCATTCTGAGTTATGAGCCCCAGCTTCCCCACCAGCTGCGTATCCGGGGAGAGAGCTGTGGAAGGCTGTGGAGATGGGGCAGGCTGTGAGCAGTGTGGCTTTCTACCCTGGCCTGAATTCAAGGCACGGAGAGGGGTTCCTTCTTTGAAGGGAGCTGTGACTTGGAGGGTGACAGAGATGCCAGGCCTGTTAGAGTAGACCTTGAGGAGACCTGCCAGGAGGTTCTGTTTCCAGATGTGGGGATGGTGGGAGCTTCAGACAGGCAGAGGTGGTGGTGCTCCTGCCCGTATGCTGGGCTGGTATGGTCTGGACTCCATACTACAATTTGGACACCAAAGGCCACAGGTCCCTGAACAACCCTTCCTCTGACCTCATGAGTCCAAAGTATTAGGTTGTCCTCTCCTCTCCTGTCTTATTCTGGATCCTCTGAGGTTTAATAGGGGCCTTGAGAACTATCCAAAGTCTTGGCCTCAGGCAGGATCATGAGACCCAACCAGAGCTGGTATTGTGCATAATCCTGGAAGTCAGCCTTGGTGCAACTCCCAGTGGGGCAGGCCTTTGCCTCTTCTCCCTTGGCATAATCATCCAGAACTTAAAGGGATCTCACAGGTAGTCCACGCAAACCCTGTCCACTTCCTGTGGAAGAAACTGGGGTCCGGAGAGGAATAGGGGCTTACCCAAGGCTACACAACCCACCCATGACAGAATTGAGTCTGGAACTCAAGATTCCCAGTGCCTATTTGAAGCTTCAGCAGGTGGGCTATTGTGTAATCTCAGCATTTTGACAGGAGCTTCCAAAGATGCTTGATGCTTGTGATTTGACGCCCAAGTGCCAAGGTTAATTTGTGGAGCTTTTAAATGCCCCCATCTTCCCTTTCATACTCACTGATTCCCCTGCCTCTCACCCCAGAGCTCCAGGTGACAGTCTGCACACACCAGAGGTCTGAACCAGGATAAAGTGATGAGTCCCCTCCCCCACATCTGTAGGCCATGTGTCTCCACCCAAGACTTTGGCAGGTTGCTATGGAAACCAGAGTCTACCCCGTATGCCACTGCCTGCCCGCTGCCAATGGTACCCAGCTGGGTGGGGGGTTGAGCCTCAGAGCTCCCTAGTCCCCCAGAAAGGGTATGTGTACATAGGGTGATAGACAGAGAGGAAGGGAGACCCAAGCAGAAGAGCTGTCATAACCAACTTTCTCTGGGCTGGGGTTTGTTGGGGACAGGAGTATCTGTGGATATCAGGTCCTCGCTTCAAACTTGTGATGTAGCTCTAGGTCCTTCAGGAGGACATAAAGATGATCTGTCTCTCTCCATTCAGGCCCTTTGTGGTGTTTCGCCATCAGGGCTATGGGGAGGCCCATGGTAAAGTGAAGAAGCCCCTATTCCCGCATCATACCCGACTCCCTGGGCAGCACCTGCTCGGTCCCTCCAGCTCAGACCAAATTCTTTTTTTTTTTTTTTTTTTTTTTTTGGTTTTTCGAGACAGGGTTTCTCTGTGGCTTTGGAGCCTGTCCTGGAAATCGCTCTGTAGACCAGGCTGGTCTCGAACTCACAGAGATCCGCCTGCCTCTGCCTCTCGAGTGCTGGGATTAAAGGCGTGTGTCACCATTGCCCGGCTCAGACCAAATTCTTGAGTATGGAGACTAGAGTTACACACAGGGTTGGCAGGGATGCTGTTCAGGAACCTTGTTGAAGGAGCTAGGCAGCAAAGAGCAGGCTCTGCCATTCTCTGTCCTCCCTTCACCATCCTCCCCCTGCCTGACACCTCTGATCCCGGAAGACACCCCAAACACACACACACACACACACACACACACACACACACACACACACACACTCCTGAGCTCAAAGCCTGAAACTAACCAGAAGATGAAAACCACCAAAGCCTAGGGCTCCCTGAGTCTCCCTTTGCTCCTCTCTGAATGGGGCTACGGATGGGGAGGATGAGGAGTGAGGAGGAGTCGTCCCTTCCAGTGATGCTGCAATGTTTTTGGAGGCTTCGCATGAAGGAGGAGGGCCGATACTTTCTCACACTTCCAGAGGATTTGGAGTTCCCTCTCCCCATCCTCCCAGCCCACACTGCAGCTCCCTGGGTCGGGGGTGGGGACAAAGGGAGGTAAGGATTGCAAACATACTGTGAAAGCTGAAGCTGAGCTGCCCAGGGATGCTACTTGACAGTCAGACATTAATTAGCCCTCATTTCTCCCAGGCTCCCCAATACCCTAGGATGCCAGGCCAATCACAGCAGACTCCCTAAACTCCCCAGATTCCATGGATCTCAGTTAGAGGCATAGACCATCCCAAGGGAAAGGAGCACATGCCAGGCAGCCAGAGATTTCTGGTTCAGTCCTTAGTACAGCTGTCTCCCGAGCTGTGTGAACTTAGGAAAGTTACTTTGCTTCTCTGTGCTTCAGTTGGCTCATCTGTAAGAGGAAGATACCAACTCATTCTATGCTCCCTTATATACACAAAGCCGGCTCCATATCCTTTTTGTTTTGTTTTTGCTTTGCAAACCCAGGTCCTAATACATGTGGGGGAACCGTTCTCCCATAGAGCTCGGGCTCTGCCGCCCACGAGGTATTGTTACTGAATGAGTCTAGCACTTCCCTGCACAGCCTTGTTTTCTAGAGTCACATAAGCTTTTTAGCCAAAAGCAGGGGAATCAGGGCCAGATCCTGGCTGCTTGGTAGGAACCTCTAATAGGTCGCCTGCAGAAAGGTAGTCCCATCCCCTGCCCAGAGAGTACTGCAGGGATGGAGGTATACTAAGGGGCTCCTCTAGAGTGGTTTTAGAGCCGAGATGCATAGAAATGAGGGACGAGGTCAGCACGCATCTGGGGGGAAGAGCATTGCAGGTGGTGGGAGCTGTGATACCAGGATCTTGAGGAAGAAGTGTGCCGGATCATCAGGAAGCCAGTAGAAAGTGGAGCAGAGAGGAACAGGGGGCTAGGGGTGGAGCAAGGGAGGGTGTCCCATGGAGCCTGTGCATCCCAGTGTGGAACTCGAGTTTGCTGTCAGTGAGAAGCCCACACACATTTAATACATCTTGGTTACATTTCTGGCGAGACTGCCTTCCTACTGCTCCCACTGCTGCCCACAGACTCAGCTCCCACAGGCATGGTGAAGGGTCCTCATCCTTGGCCCATCAGATTTTGAGCTCCCCTTGAACATGTACTTGTTTCTTCCTGGTTCATAGGGGTTCAGAAGTGATCCTTTATTGACCCCCTGTACTCCCACATCATCAGTGAGTCTCGAGTAGAATCTAACTTAAGGATGCTGTCACCTCTATATGCCAAAAACCGCAGGAGAAAGGGGTAGGCACAGCCTGTTCTCGGCCTGAGGTGGCGGTGGAGGGTCCTGCAACCTGGTTTGCATAGGAAGCAGGCTCTGTGGCAGCCTGTTTCCCAGCTGTCCATCAGCCAGGTTCCATGTGTAAAGGTGGCAGGGAAGGCCACAGACCTTGCTAGTAAGAGCTAAGTAAGTGTGGCCTACCAGGAAGCAGCTGGAGCAGGAAAATCTGGGGGCCACAGGGCTACGTCAAAATGGGTCAGCTCGATACCCGCAGCTCAGTACAACTTGGGTGGATTTTTTCTTATTATTTTTTTCATGCCTTCCTTTCCTACCTTTTCCCTTTGCCTTCTCCTCCTCTGGACAGATTCATAGAGGCTCCCCAGCCAATTAGGCCAAATTGCAGGATGAGAGCCATGAATCATGGTCAGCTCACTCCCTATCTCCCCAATGCCACAGCCCCCCAGGAAGATAATAAACAATGTAATCACAGAATTAAAAAATAATCAGTGGTCATAAATAATGCAGGATCCCCAGTTATGTAACCAGCTGCCCAGGGAGTTGGGAAGAAAGGAAGGAAGGAGTGGGGACACTGGGTCTGGGACTCTGGGTCCCTCAGCACTGGCTGTTGGGCCTCAGGGGATGCGCACCCATTCATGCACACACGCACATATGCACACATGTGCTCACGTATACACGCACGCACTCGACACAAGCATGTATGCATGCATTCATCTGAAGGGAGTTCAGCCAGTGTTGGTGGTCCAGGTCTGTAACAAAGAGGCCTCCCAGGCTTCTTTCAGGTGATCTGTAGCTGTGTTTAGAGTGGGCCAGAATCTGGGCCACAATAGGAGGTGAAACAGACCCAGCCTTGCCCTCTCTTAGGGTGACTGTCTAGTAGGGAGGCTGACATCAACTGCATCACAACATACATGCATAGAGGTATAGCTGTGACCAACATCGCCCTCAGCTGGGTTCTTCGAGGAAGTGAGGATGGATGGTGGGAGGGAGGGCACACCAGGTGAGCCCAGTGGCAGCTGGAGCTCCAGCTCTGTCAAATGTGCAGAGAGATGAGGGGGAGGCCGCTTGCTGGAGGGGAAAGGGGGTGGCGTTTGGAAGGCTCAGAAGTTTGGGGAACACGGAAGGGTTGGAGGCAGAGGGGTGATGTGGTCCTGATGCTGATCGGGAAATCTGTTGCAGAGCATGGAGCAGGCGCTAGTGGGAAGTTCCTGTTGGTGGGCAAGGCTGAGATCAAGACAGAGGCCGGCAACACTCTTGGAACAGGAGCTAGGTTCTGTCTCAGCCCTGACCTCCCTCCCATTCACTCACTCTTGGCCCCTCTGAAACAGATTAGTCTTGTTTATAAGACGCCAGTCCCAGGAGTCAGGACTCCCCTTCTAGCTTTAACTCAGCTCTTTCCAGGTGCTGGGCCTCAGTTTCCCTGTCTGCAAGCACAATAGCACAGGTAGTGTCTCTCTAGTCACCCCCCACCCATCTTAGAGATTTTCCTGGTTCTTTCTCCTTTCTCCCCCTCTTTTCTTCTGTGTATATAATTATTTCTCTGCACTCCAAGACAATCCCAAATTACATGTAGGCAAAATGATTATTAAATCTCGGAGAGAAATCGCAGATTTCAAGACAGCCAGAGCAGAGAGGCAGGTAGCATGGGCCTGTACCATACTTGCTCTGCACATTGACCTGTGAAACTAGACACCAGGGAAGGATTAGCGGGTTTATGAGCTGATCACGGCCCTACACAGAAGCTGGATACTGTGGGCACATGGCTTCTCTTTCTCGCTCTCACTTCTGTCATTTATCACGTCACTGGGA
Organism: Microtus ochrogaster; assembly: GCF_000317375.1. NCBI lineage: Eukaryota > Metazoa > Chordata > Mammalia > Rodentia > Cricetidae > Microtus > Microtus ochrogaster. The sequence continues at coordinate 1,344,962 of NW_004949147.1, forward strand.
AACCAGATCTGCCTGTGAGCCTCACAGCCTTAGGCCTCATGGGCACCTTCTAGTTCTGTTCTGAATGGACGCACCCACACTTCAGGCAAAATGGGCAGTATTGGCACACGGGGCCACGGAAGGCACACCTACCATATCCTGGCATCATTTTGAACAGTTATCGAAAGCTGCCCATCAATGTGGCATTCCTTAGGTGAAAACCTGTCTCCCATCTGCTCTTGGGCCTGGGTGTGTGCTCATGCTCACTGGTGCAAGATAGATGCTGCTCTTCTCCTTGTTCTGTATGCTTTCCCGGGGGCATTAGGTTCCGTCCTCACTGCGGCTCTCACACAGAGAGAATTCTCTGATGAAGAAGCAGAGGCTAAAGGCAGAGTAACTTGGTTAAGGCTGCACAGCCCATAAGTAGTGAAGTCAGGGTTGGAGTCCAGCATCGGCTTCAGAGCCCAGGTATGGACAGGTTTGGCTGTCCTGACACTGTAGTTTAAAATACGGTGATATCTCATCCATCTTCATCTCCCTGAACAAGGAGAGGGGTGTCAGAGTTAGAGACCACAGCTGGGAAGTGAATTATCACCTGCCTTCAGTTCCACTGCCAGGAGGGGGCAGACGTGAGACCCAGAGACCCGCTCCTTCTCTCTTCCTCCACATCCTGTACAGAACCAAAAGAGGATGCTAATGAAGAAGGGAAGGGACCCAATGAAAAGGCCTCTAGAACAGGCTAGCCAGGGCTTCCTCAGTGGAAGGAACACGTCTGGCCTCCCAAGCTTCTAGGCTCCTGTTGGGCATACCTCGGATATCCCTGCTATCTATCCCTTAGGCCTGGGGCCTGACAGTGCTCATTCCTACTGAGCTTTCAGAAGCCAGAAAGCTCTGCTCAGCCTGGCCTCTCTGAGTTTGTGAGATCTCAACTCTAGCTTCCTCCTGGTGCCCCTAGCCTGGGGCTGCAGCAGCTGAGGACAGTTCTCCCCCTTCTTAGGTTGCCCCAGCACCCAGGCCACCAGGCTAGTGCCTCTGAAAACAAGAGGCAGCCACTGGGAACATTATGATCTCATGAGTGTAGAGTAGAAAGCCTGATACATCGTAGGTCATCCGAGGTATGAAATGTCACTTTGACCCCCGGGCTCCTGAGTCCTCCTACCATCCATACTGCTGCCTGCAAAGCTCTAATGATTTTGGCCAGGCACTCAGTGACAAATGATTTTGAGTTCCAGCAATCTTATGTGACTTGCCCAATGTCTGTCCCCCGTGTGTCCTGACTCCTCCAGTTTGCTACAGACCTCAGCAGAGAATTTCTTTGATCCCTGACTTAGGGCAGCCACCACCTAAACACTTTCCCATGCTGGCTCTTACAGACACAGATTCCTAGAATCTCCCTTAGAAGTAAACCAATTCACCCACTTAGAGGTAGAGAAACAGACCTTACGAGGGATAGGGACAGGTCACTTGCAACTAGAGCCCAGCTCCCACTGACCCAGAAGCTGCTGCAGGCAGTGTCTTTCTCTTTTACCTCAGGGCACTTGCACCTACCCTTCCCCATGCATGGAATAAAGGCTCATGCTAGCAGTTCCCAGAAATGAGTATCAGGTTAAGGCTTGCTTAGTTACCTTATTGACTGACCGCCCTGAACCCAGGCAGATAATGCCAGCCAGATGCAGGGAGCTGAATACAGTTCCTGATGTCTTTGTCCCCGAGTCCCTGTGGCTCAGACACTTGTCCCCCCCCCCCTGCTTTTTATTGTTTTATGTTTGAGACTTGGCCTGACTCTGCTCTCTTCATCCTCATGTCTGTCCTCCACCTAGGCCTCCACCTAGTCTGCCTCCCTCTCTCGCAGTGTTCTACCCTGATATATGTGCAGACAGCCACGGGCAAGTGTATATCTGCAGGCAGAGCCACCTGCTCAGAGGCCAAGGGCTTTGGGTCACTGGGAGGTGGGCAGGCAGAGAAGGGTACAGTGACCTCCACAGATGAGCTGCCTGCCCCATGAGTGGTTTTAACAATCATCCCTGGGCCAGGGTGGATGGTCTCTTTATTGCTTCCCAAAGAATTCCGGCTTTTTTCCTTTTCCCAACAAGCTGAGATTGCTCTCCATTCGTCAGTGGGCAGGGAAGGCAAGGCAGGCGGGTGGGGGTTCCAGAGCTTGAGGGTAGCCGGGGAGGGTGACTCAGCCAGTGCTGCACACCTGTTGTTCCAGTCCCCAGGGTTGGAAAGAGATCCCTGAGTGAGTCACTCACTGATGGGCCTGGAAGGCTTTAGTGAGGCTGGGCAGGGTCTTCTTCCTCTCCTGGCTTCAGGTCCAGCTACCACGTTATAGAGTCAGCAGCCGGGAGGCCCCCCGGGTTTGCTGGAGTCCCTCTACCCCTTCTATCCGACCCCTTCTCAATCAGTACACGTGTAAGCCCTGTTCACGACACTGTCCTCCCTCCAAACGGCAGCTATATTGAGAGAGAAGAATGTGTGAATGAACAGGGTGCCTGGGGGAGGCAGTGCCCCTCCCTCCAGGGTACAGCACAAGCTGTCCATCCTCGTCCAACCTGGCCTTGTGTGTTTGAGACTGAGTCTCTCACAGGCCTGGAACTTACCAAGTAGGCTTGGCTGGCTGGCCAGAAAGCCCCAGGGGTCCTCCTGTCTCTACTTCCCTGGGGCTAGGGTTATAAGCGTGCACCACCATATCCAGCTTTTTTTTTTTTTTTTGATGGGTTCTAGGACTCAAACCCAAGTCCTCATGCTTATACAGCAAGCTCTTTACCAACCGAGCTGTCTTCTCAGCCCTAATTTAGGCTCTTAACAGTGCAAACAAACCTGTGATTTCTGTTCAGCCACCGTCTTCCAGAGTCACCTGCCAGGAGGTCTCCAGGGCAGGGGCAGATGCACACATGCACCCAGCCCCTCTCACCTCCTCTCCCTTCCCTGGCCAGGTGGTGAGTCAGATCGACAAGCTCACCTCTGACTTTGACTTTGAACTGGAGCCGGACGACTGGACCACGGCCACTGTGAGCAGCACCTCCAGCAGTGACAAGGCGGGTGTGGGCGGCCCCTTTGACACGGGCCACCTGGACTTCATGACAGCCGATATCCTCTCAGACAGCTGGGAGTTCTGTTCCTTCCTGGACGTCTCCACCCCATCGGACTCCGTGGATGGCCCTGAGGCACCACGGCCAGGCGCAGGCCCTGACTACCAGCTCATGAATGGTGGTTTGCCCATCCCCAACGGGCCGCGAGTGGAGACGCCAGATTCCTCCAGCGAAGAGGCCTTCAGTGCTGGCCCTGCGAAGGGTCAGGGACCCCAGCGGACCCCAGGGACGAGGGAAAGGGTGCGGTTCAGTGACAAAGTGCTCTACCACGCTCTGTGCTGTGATGATGAAGAGGGCGATGGGGAGGAGGAGGCAGAGGAGGAAGCAGGCCTGACCCCAGAGCTGCCCCACGTGGAGCCACACACAGGCCCCCTCAAGCCCTCCCCAGCCCCCCAAAAAACCAGGCGCTCTCCGTTGACTACCCGACGCCTGGGCCCCACGTTGGCTCCAGAACAGACCCGGAGGGTCACAAGGAACAGCAGCACCCAGACAGTATCAGACAAGAGCACGCAGACAGTGCTGCCGTATACAGCCACCAAACAGAAAACCAAGGGCAAGAACTAGGGGCTGGGGAGGGGGGAATGCATAGAGCTATAAATATATATATATATTTAAACAAACAGTCATAATAAAATTCATAAATACTAAGGATCCGGGCCCACAGGCCCCAAAGCCTTCAAGAAAGCTCATAGTAAAACAATCAGATGTCCAGAGTTTACCCTCTCCTTCAGATGGCAGGGTCCTAAGGGAGCTGAACCCTGCCGTGCCCACTGCAAGCACCCAGCACCACAGAGGTCTCTGAATGCTGGCCTGGGCCGTGTCCTAGAGACAAGCTAAGGGAAGAGTATCCCAGGGCAGGGATATAAGGACTTAGAACCCCCGGGTTGGCATCACTGTGGCTAGACCCAAAAGGACTCCATCCTCCTGCTCAGAGCTCCATGGAGAGACAGCCCCACCTCACACCCCTCCCCCACCCTGCATTTTAGGATTGCCCCCAACACTGAGAGGGATACCCTGCCCTGGGGGAGGCTGGCAGCCACAGAGCAAATCTGAGAACCCAATCCTCTCTGATTCAGCTCCCAGTCTCAGCTCTGGAGTTCAGAATTCTCTGAGTGGTTCCAAGGTTTGTGGATTGTGATGGCAACCATCACAGAGCTGGGAACCAAGATACAGATGTACTTGATCATCCACACTAGGCAGGCAGTGGGGAGGGGGACCCAGTGTCTCCACCTGACTCCGACTTCTTCACACCCAGCTCCTTAGCTCACCTTAATACATCCTGAATAACAACAGAGCTTCCTCTGCAACTGCTCCCCCCAGCAACAGCACCCAAAAGTCCTGAGGGTGATAATGTTAGTAACTGTTCCCTTTATTGCAGACCACTGTGCTGAATACACCATCTAGCATAATCTTACTGCCCCACTTCTCAGATGAGGAGGCTGAGGTTCAGAGAAGTGAAATAAGTGGCCCAAGGTCACTGAGCCTCTGCTTTTCTGCCCCCAGGAACAAAGAGTTTCCAGGCTATGCCCGTCCCTGTTATACAGCAGCCAGCCATATCACCTTGGGCAAATCCATTTGCCTTTTTGAACCTTTCTACTTCAGCTGTAAAATGGGTCTGATAGTGTTTACCACCTCCGTAGCCGACACAGGGATCCAGTAATTGGTGAGTGTACACACTGGAGATAATTTGGAGGCACTACATGCCTACTGTGGTCTGTGGGCCAGCCCACATCTCCGGTGACTTCCAGGGTAGAGGGGCCGAGTGGAAGCCATTTCCACGGGGTCAAGAGCCATCCTGAATTAAAAGTATCACATGGTTTTGCCCCTACAAACAACTTGAGGCCAGAAGATGGCCACATCGTGACTTGCCCCACCTGGAGCAGAGGGGTAAGGTTGGTTCACTGCTGAGAGCCTTGGTCCTGAGGCCTTCCTGGGACACAATTCTGTTAATGCAAAACCACAGCCCACCAGGAGGGACCTTAGAATCTGCTAGCACCTGCTGCTCCTGCTTGGGGAGGGGCTGTGTAATCCCAGAGTGGGGACTAACAGGCTAGTTTAGGGGGAATACCAGGGCATGGCTGGAGCTCTGGCAGACCTACAGTATCACAGGATGAAACCTGTCCCACCTGAGGTGAGGTCAGAGCCCTTCCAAGTCAGTGTGGTGCAGCCACCAGCATCGAAATCCAGTGGTGGCCAGCTGGGGCTAGCTCATGCCAGTGGGCCAGCAAGGTCCTGGCCTCCCTGACTGAACAGTTCCCATACATCCCGTTCTCCCTCTGAGACTGGTTTTTCCCTCAGCAGTGGTAAGACTGTTTTTCCCATCATTGCAACCACTGTGGAGATGAAACCTACAGAACAGTTCTCATTTCACAGGGGAAGAAACAGGCCCAGGGGCAAGGTCTCTGAGAGCCCCGAGTGAGGGATTTTTTTCCCCTTCTTAAATCCCTCCTCTGACCCACGTTCATATGACTACGTTAGGTCACAGATAACCTCAACTACTTGTGCCCAGGTGGGCATGTAGAGTGAGTGTGTCCTGGCTTTAGATATAGGTTCACCGTGGCGAAGGTCCAGAAAGTGTGTCCTGGCTTTAGATATAGGTTCACCGTGGCGAAGGTCCAGAAAGCTTTTGGTCTGCTCACCAGATCCGGACCTCACTGACAGAGGGATAGGATTGCCAAGGGCTTAAGACTTGAAACCCCGACCCTGCGCACCCAGGGAGAAGAGGCATCCTTAGAGCACACAAAGCCATCCTGGGCCCCTCCTCCACCAGTCAGCTGTGCCTCCTGCTCCTCCCTGCCTCCAGGCCTGGCTGGCTGGCTGGCTCCAGCAAGTAGGATTTGGCCTGGTACCTGCTGTGTGCACTTTCTTGTGCTGTGGGTGCTCTGGTCGAAGCGGGAGGGATCCAAGCCAGAGAGGAGGCTAAGCATGATAAATAACTCCATTTAATGAGCACATACGACGCACTGGGATTGTGTAAAGCATGTGCCTTTTATCATTCCTTGCTCACAGAAATTCCAAAGTATGTCATTTTAACTTGTGCCTGTTTTCCATACTGGGAAACTGAGGTTCCGAGAAATCAAGTCACCTACTAAAGGACATGCAATTTGAGTTAGGGACCCAGTATTCAACCCCAAACGGGACTTCTTAGCACTCAGGTATGTGCTGGCATAAGGATAGACATTAGGAGGCCCCAAGAACCCAGTGAGTCTCGGAGGGTAAGAGATGTGTCGGAAGAAGGAAGCTGATGAACCTTCTGTTTGGGGAGAACTTGGCTGCTGTCAACCTGTATGTCAGAGGCCCTGTCTCAGCCTGAAACTGAATGGATCATAGATTTGATAAATATTTGTCAAATGTATTAATGACCCCCCCCCTTGCAGCAGGGACATCCACTGTGTATTCATTCAGTCAGCCAACATTGAAGGTGTTGCCAGATCTCATGTTGCTTGTGTGTGCGCGCATGTACAGTCACGCACCTGCAAACACTCCCACGTTAACTCTCTCTGCCCTGTGAGAGTCTCCCCTGTGGGGTGTCTGGAAGTTGGACAGGAATGAAGAATGTGAAGCTTCAGCCTTGACAAATCACAGGTGTATGCCAGGATGCATAGGGGGAGAAAATATCAGAAGCCAGGGGAGCCAGTTTGGTGAGGAAACCATTCAGAACCACATTCTCAGGGCTGGAGGCTCCTCCAGCGGACACCACCTCGGTGGATAGGCACACCACCGTGTCCTTGAGTACCTGTGGATAAGGAAGATCCTTGTCTCTGTTGTCGTGGGAACAGGGAGCCAACTATGGAGCTGGCAAGAGGTGGTTTGAAGAAACCAGGGGCAGAAAGCTGGGCACACCATTCAGCGACAACAACAGACAGAGCCGGGCCGTGTTAACACAGGGGAAGGGGCTAGGGGTGGGAATCCAAGAAGCAGCAGGTCTAGCCCTCCACATACCCTCTTGAATCCCCACCTCGGTCCCCCACCTCTTCCACCTCCACCTATTACCCATTTCTCCCTACAGAACCGAGACTTGTGTAAGAAAACCGGCATTTATTGACAACCTGGTGCATGCCAGGCACCAGGCCATGTCTGTTAACCAACACTAAATAACAGATCCAGTTGGGCCCTGTACAGAACAGGTTGTTCAATACTTATTTATTGAGCAAATGGATTAACTACAACCATCATTTTACAGGTCAGGCAGGGAAACGAATGAACAAAGGACCTTTCAGAGCTACAAAAGAGGAACTTGGTGTTACTATAGTTTGTGAAACCTATGAGAACAGTGTTTATGGCCCTTCCTTTGGAATGGGGTACCCCTGGGTACCTAGAAAGGGGGATGACAGTCATTTGGGGCTGCTGGGACTTGAAAACAAAGATGGCTGGAGTGACCACATGCTAGGTAACAGAGTAAGGTCTTACTGAAATAGAGAGTAAATGTTGGAGCAAAAATGGGGCAAAATGCAAAAGCTGAGGGACACAAAATGGAAAAACTGTTAGGAACTTCAGACCCCCCAAGCTCTCACCATTCCTCTCCACCTCTTGGCAAGGGTTCAGGCAGGGAGGGAGAGCATCTGCCTAGTCTGAGATGGAGAGGCCATCTTTAAGACAAGTGTCCAGCAGACTGTCGTGATAGTCGGGATTCATTCAATGCATAAATGAAAATGGCACAGTTAGTGCCTTGGAATTGTGGGTATACCAAAGCCCTGGAAAACCACTGCATTCTATCTTTCTGCCCCACAGGCCAGCTAGGCAGGATGCTGAGCTGTGTTCTTGTGATACACATGAGCCAGCTGGGATTTTCATGGGCCTGATTCTGCCCACCTGCCTGTCCTGCACCCCAACCACCCTTCCATTTACCTCTCCTCCTTCTCTGGTCCCCAGTGAGGAGGTGATGGGGTCTTGGTTGACCTCAGGCCAACACTGCTTAAGGCCTGGGCCCCATGCTGATCGGATCTGACTCCCTGCCAGGAATATTTAAGCTCACATATCTGCCTGAAGCTCTGCTGTCACTCCTGGCTCTGCTGGGACCTGCAAGGGTCAGGAGTTCTGTGCTCACCTTGTGACAGGGACTCCCATCAATCCTTCCTGCAGTCATCTCAGACGTGTCACAGAAACCCAATCTCAAGGGCTGCTCCGCCACCTTCTGCTTCCCAGAAGACAGGGCAGGTGGGGCTCAGGACAAGGTACAACCCATGGAAGAGGTTTGGACGGAGGTCTGGGGCCTGGTGCCTTTTGGTTCTTTCTCATTTCATTTTTAAAAAAAAAAATTATGAACATGTCAATTATGCATAATAGTGGGTTCCATTATGACATTGTACACATATATAATGTATTTTGATTAATATATATAATGTATTAACCCCTTGGTACCCTCTATTGGCCCCTCCTCCTACTGATCTCCTTACTCATCTCAATTAATCCTCCCTCCTACTGTCATTTTCTTTCTTTCCTTCTTTCTTTCTTTCTTTCTTTCTTTCTTTTTCTCTTTCTTCCTTTTTTTCTTCCGTGTGTATGTGTGGTGTGTGTGTGTGTGTGTGTGTGTGTGTGTGTGTGTGTGACTCCGTTTAATTAGGTCTGTTTACAGGAAATTTACCAATGACTACATCACTGAAAAAAAAAAAAGGTTTCTTCCTTCCTCACCAACTATTATATTAGCTGCTTTTAGATCCTAGGAAAGGTTGGGGCTCCATGAGCCCCTCTGGGAGCCCCAACCTCCGTGAGGTTTTCTAGACTCGTCCTAGTCAGGAATGTTCCTATGAGAATGGGGAAATTTCCCAGGCAAATGGTAGTAGCAAAGACTGTGCCCACTGCGGAGCTTGATGGCGTCTTTGTGGGTGTGACTGTCACCTCCTGAAACAAACATGTAAGGGAGGGAGGGTTACCCTGGCTCACAGTTTCAGAGGATCCAGTTCATAGTTTCCACCTGAGGCAAACAGACAGGAGAGTGCCATGGAGCAGGGCTGCTTGGGAGCAGAGACAAATGGGAAAGGGCCACATACAAGGTATACCCTTCAAAAGCGACACACACACACACACACACACACACACACACACACACACACACACCACCCAGAGCCTACTTCCTCCAATCAGGTCCCACTTCCTAGTTTCCAGCAGCCTCCAGTAATGTCATCAGAACATATGTCTATCTGTGCCTTAATCCATTGATTAGGTCAGAACCCTCGTGCTTCAGTCACATCTCAATGATTGGATTTACCCGCTGTGGGCCAAGCCTTCTCCACATGAGCTATCTTAGCCATGTGCTGTGGAAGCAAGCACAACACATGAGCCGCTTGAGGGGATGTATCATATCCAAACTGTAATGAGAAGGTGACCCAGGGGCTCGAGAAGAGTTCCCAAACCCTGGTGAACCCCTTTCCCAGACTTTAGACTTTGACTAAAACTCATGCCAATTTTTCAGATGCGGAGAGCAGGTGCCATGTTTATTCAGGTACAGGAGATCGCTATCCCAGATCGTAAAGCTCACAATCACTGATTCCCCATGGCCAGAGTCAGAAGCTGCCTGTAGCCTGGACTAGGAGATAAGACAGCTACAGCCGACATGTGACCCACTGCTAGAGAACCGGATACTGGATTCAGAGAGACCCAAGTCTTAACTAGGACCAGACTGACAAAGACATCTTGCTTTAGCCAATAAGAAATTAGACCTAATGGGCCAAGCAGTGTTTTAATGAGTACAATTTCTGTGTGATTATTTCGGGTCAGGCTAGCCAGATGGCCAGGATGAACAAGCGGGCCCTCCTCCTTTGAACAAGCGGGCCCTCCTCCTACACCAGACTTCTGCTAACCTTTTGGAGCTTTGATTTCCTTTCTTTTCTTTTCTTTGGTTTTTTTGAGACAAGATTTCTGGTAGCTTTGGAACCTGTTTTGGAACTTGCTCTTGTAGACCAGGCTGTCCCCAAGCTCACAGAAATCCACCTGCCTCTGCTTCCCAAGTGCTGGGATTAAAGGTGTGCAACACCACCACCCGGCATGGAGCTTTGATTTCTTAATGTCACAAGATCTGGCAGCAGCTCTACTGTGGAGGCTCAATGACAAGCTACATGCGAAGACCCTTGGAGGGACTTTCAGTTCACAGGCTCTCTGCCTCCCTGCCACATTGGCCCTAGGAAATGTCCTGAGCTCGGACCCCAGAAGAACTTTCTGTGGCTGCTGTCAGGGCGGTGAGCTGTTGTCACAGCAGAGTGAAGGAAGGTAAGGCGGGAACAGAGTCTCCCAGGACAGCTGGGCTTTGCTGAAGATGGACTCCAGGGAACTGTAACTAACTGTTGGTTAGAAAGGGTTCATCCCCCTGTAGGGGATCACACCTAGTATTGGGTGGAACCTTTTCTTATCCCTGAAGGCTTTAGGAACTGAACAGAAACTTCCTAGACTTGTGATTGACAGGCATCTTCCCAGAGGTGGGCAGCCATGGCCCAAGTGAGCCAGGCTGGAAGGGAAAGTAGAAACAATGGGACCCAGAAAGCCAGGGACATCTAAACACCTACAACTCCAAACGCTTCCACTGCCCCAGCTTTGTGAACGTCTTACCCACCTGCCATTAGACAGGATATTTTCCAGGCAGAAGGTCTAGCTCTATCTACAGCTTCCTCTGACAGAAAGAATCCTACTGTTTTGTGGCGCTTCTTAGGGCATGGCCAGTAGATGCCAGCACAGGCTTGGTTTACCCTATTGAGCCAGCGCCTTAGCCCCACCCTCATTGAGACGCCATGGGCCTGGGGTGAGGTCCTGGACTCTTCTGGAGGCCCTGCAGGTAAAAGGCCAGAGTGTATATCACCCAGGCTGCAAGTACATCCTCCCCAATATGCACCTGGTTATTGAGGAGCTCTAATGCCCCATCCCAGTGGAAAGAGAAGCTGACTATTCTAGGAACTCACCTTCATTTCCTCTCCTTCCTCAGCCATGCTCCTCCTACTTCTGTTCCGCCTCCATTTATCAAATGCTAAGCAAGCATTGGCTAGTCATCCTTCACCTTCTAGAAGCTGACACTGTTTAAACTGTTTAAAGACGTGCGCTCTGGGCTGCAGACACAGCAAGAGCAAAGAGAGCACTACATGAATCATTCTTTTACCTGACGGCCTCCGTCATTAGGGGGCCATGGGGCCGCCCAGGATGGTTGCAAGAGTTCAGTTCCAGGAAAGGCTTGTGTATGGCCAGAGTGATCAGCGTCAGGCCGAGGGTGGGACTCAGTGGAGGGTAAAGGCCAGGCTCAGTGTGGGAATGTCAGGGCACAGTGTATGGGAAGTTCAGGCTTAATGTTTGGTGGGGTTGGAGCTTAGCGTGTAACTAGGCTCAGAACTCAGCGTGCGACCATGTCGTACACGTGCCAGAGTGAGAGGAGGACTGGGGGGTCAGGGTGTGAACAGGAGCAAGGGGCAGTGTGTGACCTGGATCAGTGTGTGATCGGAATCAGTGTGACCTGGATCAGTGTGTGATCGGAATCAGGGCTCACTGCATGGCTACAGAGAGTTAGGTGTGTCATGAGGGCCAGGGCTTAATATTCTGTCAGCCTCAGCTCTCCAATTTCTATTTTAAACCATTCTTGACGTATGAAATGCAAAACAGCTGTTTCTCTCCCCCCTTCAAAAGATCCTGCGGGAGCAAAGCATGAAAGGATGTTCAATGTCCCCCTGTGGCCTTTACTGTAGCACCTTGCAGATCACCATTACTCTCCATAACCCCGTCTCTGCTGGTCTCTGCTCTTCTTCTCACCTCCATCACAGCCTCTGGGCTTCTGACTGTTCCCAAAGTGACCAGCTGTTCTCGCGGGGCTGCCCCTGGCCCCTCTGCTGTGATGTGTGGCAGTTAGAAGCTGAAACTAAAAAGGTAACCCAAACTGGATCCTAACTTTGTCCCCACCACTCTCTTGCTAAGGGACTTTGGATAAACAGTTTAACCTATCTCTACACAGCGGACTCTGCACAGCTGCAGCTGGGTTGCTGCAGGTCTTCACACTGAGTCCCTAGGGCAGCGGTTCTCAACCTTCCAAATGCTGTGACCCTTTAATATACCTCATGTTGTGGTAACTCCCAACCACAAAATTATTTTTATTGCTACTTTATAACTGTACTTTTGATACTGTTATGAATTATAACGTAAATATCTGATATACAGGGTATCTGATATGTGATCCCTGTAAAAAGGTCTTTCAATCCCCAAAGGGGTCTTGACCCACAGGTTGAGAATCACTGCCCTAGATGGTTAGACGGAAGCTCCCTTTTAGCTGAGGTTGTGTGTGTGAATTGGGTTCCAGCAACTAGATACATAATGATGAAGTTTGGAAGATGGAGCTGGAGGTGCTGCTTTAGGCTGCTTTCAGCCAGCAAAACTGACCATGGACATGAAGCAGTGTTTCTCAGTTACCTGGGTGCTGAGAAGCAGGGGCAACAGATCTCTGATGTTTGACAGGCTAAATCTCTCTTTGTCTTCAGCCTCTCCAGTTCTGGGAATTGAGGTGGGTGCTACTCTTCCTGGTTGGAAGTGTATTCTGATCATCTTACCTCTGCCTTCGAAGTGCTGGGATAGCATGCGCCACCGAGCCTGGTTTGATGTGGTGTTGGGGGACTGACCCAAGAGTTTTTTGCACAGTAGGTTCTCTACCAGCCGAGCTACACCCACACCCGGGAAGCATGCTCTTAAACTCAGCAGTTCCAGTGATCTCTCTGACATATGCATATTCCTTTGGCTACTATAACGAGTCACCATGAACCCTTACAGTTCTGCAGACCAGAAGCTCAGAGCCCTTCTGCTAATGTCAAGGGCTAAGCAGAGGTCTGCTCCTTCTAGAATGTTTTAAAATTCCTTTAATCCCCTTTAATTCTCAAGGGAATTTTAAAAAAATCCACGTTGATACTTTCTGCAGGCTCTAGATGCCACCTACACTCCTTGGCTAATGGCCTTTTCCTCCAGCTGCAGCCCAGCTCTCCTTTCAGTCCCTCTTGTTCTGCCTCCCTCTTCCAGGAAGACTTATGATGAGATTGGGTGCACGCTGGATGATCCAGACAGGGTCTTAAGATTTCTTACCTTCTAGACAGGCACGTCTAACCTTCTGACATCACAATATTGACGATAATGTCCTCTATGAAGTTTGCATTCAAGAACCACATAACCTACTTACAAAAAAATATTTCAAAAATATCCCATCATGTTTTAAGTAAGTCTTGTGCTGGCAACATTCATAGTTATCTTTGGGCACAATAGCTTGTGTTTCACACTGGACAAGCTTGAATCTCTTTTGCCCTACGAAGTGGTTCCACAGGCTCCATACTTCCAACATGGATGCCTTAGGGGACTGGTACTCAACCTACACTGGTTCATTCTGTGGTATTCTGTGCTCTGGAAGGCATTGCTGGAGACCCAGCCTCAAGCTCCTTAAGATCTAACAATCTTCCTTTTTCTTCCTAGTTCCTCCTTCTCCTCTTCTTTTGGGGGAAAAGGGTCTCGTGTAGCCCAGGCTGGCCTCAAGCCTGGTATGTAGACAAGCTTGACTACAAACTTATGACTCCCCTCCCCCAGCCTTCACCTGTCAAGTGCTGGAGTCATCATGTTAGGAACTGAACTCAGAGCTTTGGACATAGACAAGCACTTTACCAACCAAGCTACATATTTAATCTCCTCTAAAACTTTTGAAAGCATCCAACACCCTATAGTTAAATCCTTTTTATTTGAAATTCAGTGGCTTCTATTCTGAAATTTTGTTTTCGTTTTGGTTTCTCAAGACAGGGTTTCTCTGTGTAGCTTTGGAGCCTATCCTGGAACTCACTCTGTGGACCAAGTTAACCTTGAACTCAGAATTCCTCCTGCCTCTGCCTCCCAACGCTGTGATTAAAGGCGTGCACCACTACACCCAACTCTTCTTAAATTCTTTGTTCCTCCCTTGGGGCCCAACCTTGATCAGATTAGAATAAAAGTGTAGTTCACCTACTGGCTCCTGGCTTACCCTCTACAATAGCATAAAACCTGATGTAAAGAAAGGCTGCATGGAGAAATTAGGTAGGAGGGGCAATAGCTTGGAACAAGTTATCTTGGGCTGAGTATGAAGTTCTTGGTGCAGCAGAAGCAGGGGATTAGCCTGGGATAGGAAAGTCATCACAGCCTCACGAAGTACCCCCAAGACTGGACACATGCCAAATCATGTGTTCTTCAGCATCTAGACTTGTACCCAAAATGTACAAATAGCATGCAACCGACCCAGTATACAGAAGATTATCAGAGGTCAAGTCTAGTAAACAACCAATCAGCAGAAGGTCAGCTTTCTTCTTCAAAACTTGCCCGTGTGTGTGTGTGTATGTGTGTGTGTGTGTGTGTGTGTGTGTGTGCCTGTGAGCATGTGTGTATGTACATGCATGTATGTGAGCATGTGTTCTAAAGCCCAGAGGAAACCTCAGGTATCATCCTCAGAAATGCTGTCTATCTTCAATGAAACAAGGTCACTTCAGATTAGATTAGGCTAGCTACTCAGAGAGCCCCAGGGATCTACCTGTCCCTGGTTCCCCAGCACTGGGATTACAACTACAAGCCTCATGTTATTAGGTGGGGATTGAACTCAGGTCCTCAGACTTGGAAGGCAAGCACATTACCAAATGAGCTGTCTCCCCAGCCCCAGGATGAACATCTTTTGACAGAGGGCAGGAGAAGAAACTGATAAGATGTCCTTAGTCCCTTATATCACTGTATGCCTGAATGTATGTCAACTGAAACAAGTGTGTGACCCCCAGAACCCAGAAGGACACACCTAAGCCTGGGGGGTAGATAGAACAAAGAGACTGCTCCCTCTGTGTACCAGATGGAGCTGGGGAGATGGCTCCCTAGGTGAAATGCTTGTCTTGCAAGCATAAAGAGTTATGATTCCCCTGAACCCATGGACTCTCAGTGCTGAGCAAGTTGAGGCAGGAGGATTCCTGGGCCTCACTGGCCATCCAGTCTAGTCCTCTAGGTGAACCCTAGGCCATTGAGAGACACTGTCAGAAAAGGTGAGCAGCACTTGAGGAATGGCAGCCTCCCTGTCACACGCAGACACACACATACACACACGCACACACAGGGACATACACACCTGGACATCCACAGTCACACATAGAAACGCACACTCACAGAGATGTCAGATGTATTCAGCAAACTGAAGAAACGTTGTCACTTTAGATAACATGGATGACTAGATGCACTCAATAGGTGAGCCACAGCCACACTTCTCTCAAAGGCCACCTCCTCTGTCAGGCAAGCACTGAAGGAAGACCCCCAAATCAGAAAGCCTGAAGGTTCTGCTCATGTACACCGTGACATCAAGCGGACCTCTGACCTCCTTCGGCCTCAGCCTTCCTCATCCATCCAACGTCCTCGTGCGCATGGTAAAATGAGGAAAGAATGGTGCGCAGTGAGAGATGAGGAAGGTCAAGGGAGTGGGGTGATAGAATCTGGGGCTGGGGCAGGAAAGGGACTCCGGCTGGGGAGGGGAGATGGGAGGTCAGAGGTGTCAGTAACGAGGTCCCAGCAGCCAGGCCTGGGCATGGAGAACCGACCCTCCTCCTTCCCAATGTCAGTACACTTCAAATTAATAATTAAAACGCTTCCTGTCAGGTTCCAGCTGACACATAATTAGAGCAACTCTGGGCTTCAGGCGACAGAGGTGAAAACAGCTCTCATTAGAAAGGGACTTTCCTGAGGATCAGGAAGGTGAAGGTGGAACCCTCCTCCCAGATTCTTCACCAGGGCCTCCCTTCTGTCCACACAGGGATGAGGTTTCCTTTCTGGCTGCGGAGAGGCGGTGGGCCTTGATGTCTCCACCTGTCCCTGGAGGGCGGATGAGATGCCATCCTAGACAGATCTGAAAGGGGAATCTCCAAGAGCTAGGCAAGAAAGCGGGCACCTAGGAACTGCATACAGCTTCCAAAGGCCAGCGAGTCACGTCTGTGGCCATGTGCAGATCCCCAGCCAACACCACGACTCAGGAGTTGCTACTTTGACCCTTCCAGCCAGGGCTACTGGAGATAGCTGAGCCCAGCCACCAACTCTTCAGGATTAAGACCACCCAAACCCCTCCCCACAAAGTTATAGCACCCATGACTTCCTTCTAGAATATAGTCTTCCTCCAGTCCTAACCTCCAAAGCTGTGGGTTCCAACCTATCTCAGCCCCTAAGGATCATAGCCAGGACTTGCTGTCCATGGCTCTAAAATCCAATCTTCAGTTCTTCCAGAAGCCTGGCTTGTCTCCCCACCCCCTCAACCACTAGCTCCCGAATCATACTGTCTTGAGTCACACTGTCCGCACTCCAGGCCTAGACACCTATCCCCACTGCAGGTTGGGTAATGGAGAGACCTGAGTGCCTACCACACAGGGCTTCACCAAGTGGGGCCACCTTCTAGAGCTGAGTGAGTAATGGGAGGGAGTCTGTGCTCAAACTACCTATTAGAAAAAAATCATTTTAAAGCGATGTTGTGCGACTTCATTGAAGTTGCCTTCATAAATATTTCAGAGGTGTTTATTAAGAAAACCACAGGAGCGGAGAGGAGGTTGGTGAGGCTGGGAGGGGAGATGGCTGATGGGATTTCAACTGTTGCTGCCACCAAGTGACACCAAGACCTGGCCCTGATGGCTGCCAAGGGGGAAAACCCTACTTAGAGAGGGCGTTGGCAGCTCAGACGTCCCTACTTTCGTTCTTTGGGTAGAGCAGAGTCCCAAGGACACAGTATTGAGTTGGGGCAGGTACCCCCTGGGTCCTTCTCAGCTTTGTCTCCAGACGGGATAATCCCATCCTTCCTCTGAGCTGAACCACACACAGCAGAGATGGGGACAGTCCTTTCAGACTAGCTGATGTTCCCAGAATGTTTTATGCTCCCCTTGGTCCTTCTCTCTCACACTCCTACCCAGTGCACGCACCTATCCAAGACCACCACCGCATGAACCAGGAGCAGCAGAGAACCCTTACAGGACCCATCAGAGCACCATCCCTAAAAACCCTCAGCCCAGGGCCTGCCTCATTCCACACACAGGCAGGGAGGATCCTCCTGGGGCCTGGAGAGGTCAGTAGCCTGCTGGAGAGGTCAGTAGTTCCTCCTTAGAGGAACGACAGGAATGGAAGTCCAAAGACCATCTTTGATGATGTTCCACTCCTCAAGAAAGCTTTCTTCCCCGAGGCAGAGCCAACAAGGCAATTAAACTCCAAGAGTGTAGAATCGATCTGCAGGTCAAGAAATGACATTGATTCGTGTGCTGATTCTCCTGGGGCCATGGCTGCTTCTCTCAGGTGCTCAGATCTCTGACTGTCACCTTTGGCTGAGCAGTGGGCTTTCTGCTCCCTCCAGCCACTCTTCAGCTCCCACTATCTGACTGTGCGTGCACGTTACCTCTATCAAGTTCCCTAATGCCTCCTGTTTGCCCTGTCTTTGCCTGACTCTATCAGGGCAGATCTGCCCATTCATACTGGAATGTGCCGGTCATGTGGCCCCAGGAAGGCTCTGCCCATTTCAGTCCTTGGGGAAGAGGGGTGCTTGCTGACCCCATTTTCCAGCGGCAGCCTACAAGGACACAGAACAATCAGTACTCAGCTCCCGCGGGAACAGCGCAGGTGATCCCATCACAGGAAGTGGGAGTGGGCCATCAGCCTTCTGGCGCCTTCTCTGGTAAACAATAATAATAATAAAAAGAATTATTTGCAATTACCATGTCAGTTGTTTCTGGGTAAATAAAGGGCTTCTAAAAGATTTCTCAAGCAGCTTATTCCTTTAAGTAGGCTAAGGGCCCTTCGTAGTCTCATTTGCATCATTCATTGCTGGGAAATCCTTTTTTTCATGGAGATTGCAGAAGTAAACTCCAGCCACAGTCAGTCGGTTCAAAGAACTGAATTAATGTGGTCTGGGTCCATCTGGAGAAGGGTGGAGCTGGGGGGCGGTGCACAGTCTAGACCAGCTGCTGGGGCGGGGGCGGGGTGTCTCTGGGAAAACAATAGGCAGCCCTTTGTCTGGCTGGGAAACACTGAGTGCAGAGCTGGGTAGGGAAGGATGGGAGGAGAGTATAGAACCAGAACAAGCAGAGAAGGGAGGGCAGGTGCTGGATGAGCCTGGGTGAATGCTAAGAGACACAGTTCTGTGAATAAGAGACTTATGAATCCGAGCCAGGCTGCTTCAGCCACTCTGCCCTCTTGTCCTTCATGATCACCCCTCCATTCTCTCGGTATTGCCCCCCAGATGGAAGGAATATGGTCTCTCTATATACTGCTCCAAGGTCTGAGTGCTCAACCCAGGCCACTAACACACTCTCTTGCCAGGCTGACCCAGATCTTCCTGGACACAGCCCACAGGACCCGCAGAACAGAAGACAGACACCAAGGAAATCTGTACTCTGGTCATGCCTCCCAGGGCATTAAGGTCCTGAGCCTCATCTCCTAAGGAGGCCAAGCCACCTCTACAAGCTGGCCAACATCATTAGCAGTGACAAGGACCTGGATGCAGTTGCAAAAAGCATAGAGACATGGGACTGGAGAGATGGCTTTGCCATTAAGAGCACTTGCTGCTCTTTCGGAAGATTGAGTTCAATTCCCAGCACCATCCCTCTTCTGGACTGTGTGGGCATCAGGCACAACAGTGGTACACAGACATACGTGCCAGAGGAACAAGAAACAGTGCATCCACTGGGCTGGAGAGATGGTTCGATGAGTAAAGTCCCTGCTGTGCAAGAGGGGGACCTAAGTTCAGATAGCCAGAACCCACATAAGAAGCTGGACATGGGAAAGCATGCCTATAACCCCAGCCCTGGGAGAGGCAGAGACAAGTAGGTCCCAGGAGCTTGCAGTCTAGCCCCAAAGAGCAAGTTCCAGGTTCAGTGAGAGATCCTGCCTCAAAAAATAAGGTGGAGAACAATTAAGGAAACTACTCTGAAACCACCCTCTGCCGCTTGTGCATGCATGGCCAAACACGCCTACATGCACACGAGTACATACATACATATAGTTACAGACACACACACACATGAACTCACTGTTTCATTAGTAGCAATTCCACTACACTACTTTAGCAAATAAGGCTTTGTAAACAGGTAGGCCTCTCCTCCTTACCTCCAACAGTAGGAGCAACACAGTACAGGGACTTCCATGGTGGGGATATAGTAACACAGGGCCTGGATGTAATTAGGCCAAACACCTGGACCTGGGAGCATACTGACCTTGAACCATGAACCTTGATGGCAAGTCTGGAGCCTGAGGAGGAACTAGGCCTGCAGGAAGTTGAAGGGGCAGAGGCCAGTTGGAGTGGTAAGAGCCAGAGAAGAGAGACACTAAGCTTAGTCAGTCTGGCTAGTGTGGGTCTGTAGTACAGTGGGGACCCCAAGATACTCTGGAGTAGGGCCACCTCTATGATAAGGGTCAGAAAGAGAGAGAAGGCTACTTCCCTAATAGTGGGTGGGCACAGGCTCACAGACTGACAGTTGCTTACAGGAGGGAGGCAGATGGTTTCTCCCCATGCTGAGCATACAGTGCTGGAGAGAGGAGGGAGCCAGAATCAGTCACGTGACTGTGCACACCTGGAGGCCCAAGGGGGTGACAAGAGAGAGACCCAGAGGGAGGAAGTAGAAGTGGGAAGGAGACCCCCATCTGCTATCAGAACGTTGAAGAGACTTGGCCATCACGCATGGCACCACATCCCTCTTCTCTCCAGGGCCTGGATCTGACTGGTGACAGGAACATGGGGTTTCTGCTAACCTCCTGGGCCCCACAATGCATTTGACCACTTCTGCTGGTCTTCCTTACTCCAGTTTTCTGAGCTTCTGGCCACTGGAAAACAAGGATCCCTTGGTCAGCTACCATGGCGACAGAACAGCTGGCTTGCCTTGGTGCCTCCTCTCAAAGCTCAGGGGTCTCTCTCAGAATTCCATTTTGCATTAACTTGCGAAGTCTGGTTAGAGCCCCAAGAGAACACGCATCAGCTGTTCAGCAGTGACCTCAACCAATTGCATCAGAACTTCTGGGGACGGAGCCCAAGCACCAGTGTTACTGAAACCTCCCTAAGTGATTTCAGTGAGCAGCCAGAGTCCGCTGGACTAAATGGGGCCTGGAGCTTTGTCGCTGGCGCATCGTGTGCAGGATCAAGAAGGTTGCTCTCTTAGGAGTGGATACATATGAGCTCAGCCAGGGCTTCAGTCTGGAAAGGACAATAATAAAACATGTTTCGAGGAGGGCAAAGGGAAGTTTGGGGGTGGGGATGTTTTGCAGCACAGATGTTTGGGAAAGGTAGGAGGCAAAGATCACAACCTTTCCATCTAAGGGTTAGGGTCTGTCTACCCCATGAGACCTAGATTTCCCCCTGCTCCAAAACGCCCTGCCTCATTAGTGATACAATAATGTCATCGGAAGACCCTGGAGCTGGCGGAGCCAAATGGCAGGTTATGAATGCCTTGGGATTCAGTGCGGGCAGATGATTGCACTTCCCTCAGGCACCTGAATCCAAGATGCTGATAAGCCTTCCCATCAATTATGGCCAAGAGTTCTGCACTCAGAGCCCAGCCTGATATATTCAGGCCACAGGTCTGCATCCACATATCTAGTGGGTGGGTAGACATATTTGCCCAGGTTCAAGAGTCCAGAAATGGACACAGCTCCCCCCAAAATGCTGAAGAGTCCAGAGCAATAACAGAAAGAGGCAGCGACAAGTCCTGGGCACTGATTTAGAATCTACTTTGCTAGTGGCCCTGTATTCTCCTCTTGCACGGGCCCAGCTGGAAAGGCAGCTCAGACAGCAGGCAGCTCCACCAGCGTTTCAGATGAACTCAGAGAACCAGGGATGTAGCTCCTCAACAGTGCTTGTTTGGCATGCGTGGAGCCCTGGGAGCTATTCCCAGCACTGTATATGGTGGTTACAGTGGCGCACACTGTAATGCCAGCGCCTGGAGGGTAGAAGCCAATTCAGAAGTTTGAGGTCATCCTTGGCTATACAGTGAACTTGAGACCAGTCGAGGATACAAAATGTTCTGCCCCTGAAACCCAAATAAAATAAAAGGTGCCTAGCAATCCCACATGCAGAACCTCATGGTATGGAAACCTGTATTAGTTGTGTCCAAAGTACAGGAACTGTACTTCTAGATCAAGCACTAGGAGCTACTACCTCTCTGCTTACAAGGAATGAAGGAAATCTTTGCTAGAAGCTAGATACAAAATACCATCACTGTCTATTCAGCTACTAAATTCAAGAAGTAGGGCTAATTCACCCAGAAAGCAGCCAGATGGTACCCCTGGGTGGGGCTGTTGCCTGCAGAAGGACATAAGGGAACTTTGTGGGGTTCCAACATTGTTCTAGATCTTGATCAAAGTAACAGTGACACTTGTGTAAAAAATCATGAACCCACATACTGAGGAGGAGCAAAATTTAGATGCCGGATGTATCGAGTATCAGTGGAAAGAGAAAAGAGGAAGAAGGAAGAGACTTGGGAAATGGTAAAGAAATTCAGGAAATGTTTCAGAATAACTATGTCACCTGGAGAAAAGTCTGGAAGAAAAGCAAATTGTAGCTGGGCAGTGGTGGCGCACGCCTTTAATCCCAGTACTCAGGAGGCAGAGACAGGTGGATCTACATGGACCACCCTGGTCTACAGAGCAAGTTCCAAGACAGGTGCCAAAGTTACACAGAGAAACCCGGTCTCAAAAAACAAAACAAAAAAAAAAAAAAAGAAAAAAGAAATAAAAAATCAACCATTTGCCTGAGTGGAGGACAGTGGGAGAACAACCCAGTTCTCCACCTCTGTGTTTGCCTCTGTGCCTATCAGCGCCCAGCACGCCTACGAGGCACCCCAGCCTGGCTCCTGCTTATCTACAGAGCCCCTTGAGGAGTTTTGGTTTCTCAGGACAACACTGGCTTCGTGGTGCAGCTTGAGACTTGGCTTCACTGGCTGGGGAGGTGGCTCAGTGGGTGGAGTGCCATACAAGAACAAAGGCCAGAGTTCAGATCCCCAGAACCCTCATAGAAGGGTCGCCTATAATCAATCTCCTGGGGCAAACGTCCTAGAAAACCTGGCTGAAATGGTGAGCTGTTACCCTGCCTCAGAATATAAGGTGGAGCGTGATGGAGGACGACAGCAGATGCCAGCCTCGGGCCTCCACATGTGAGCGCACACAGGTGTGAACACACATAGACACACACGTAAGGGGGGGAGGGGCTTTACATCTGGAGCTCTAGAAATGGCTCTGCTCGGAATCTCCAGAGTCTCTGCTCATGGACTCCCAGGTTCCCATTCAGTATCCACATCCTGGAACTGAACAAGGCCAAGTGCTACCCTGGGAACAGCCCATCCCGAGCCATCATTCAACTCTACATGCAAGCAGGACCATCTGTAACAAGCCATTAGGAGAGCCGGGGACTCAGGGCCCAGTCCACACCATTCCAACTCTGCCTGTTCCCTCCCTATGCGTGACTGAGTGGCCAGATCCAGGTTACAAATGGTGCGAGGGGCAAATTCCGGTCACACCTCCAGCCAGGCAAGCGAACCCTTGCTCTGTCCTCTCTTTAATATGAATGTGACACCTGCAGGCTACAGCTTGTCGCACTGTGAGAATTATTTCTCCATTAAAATGCAGGAATTGGAGCTGTGCCCAGCAAGGGCAGCTAAAAATACTGCTCTCCGAGGCACCTGCCATCAGGGGCCTCAGTGGCCACTTCCCTCACCCTCAGCTTCCAGGCCCATCCCACACCCGCTAAGTCTCTCCTCAAGCACAGGATATCGTCACGTCTGACCCTCACCTCAGCCTGACAGGAAGAAAAGACACCAGCTTTCTCTCTTCATGCAGATGGGAAAACAGGGGCAGATCGCTGGCCCAGGGTCGCTGCACATCCCACCAAGTCAGCAGTAGCGTGGCAGGGAAGTCTCAGTCAGCCGTCACAGATGTCCAGCTACTTTCTCTTGCCCGAACCTCACAATGAACCTCCAAACCTCCGAAGCTGTTGTCCAACCCCAGGTAGGACTGAGGTCCAGGGAGGGGACCTCACAAAGGCACCAAGAGTCAGGGGAGGCAGAGCTTTGAGATTTCAAAACCCACCTAAGAGCACCCAGTGTAAGACATCAAACAAGGCAGATCTTTTTGTTACCGGAGCCTTCAATTTTATAACAAATCCTCCAGTTTGGGTTGTTATTGTTTTAAGACAGGATTGCAGGTAGCCCAGGCTGGTCTCGAACTCAGAACGTAGGTCAGATGACCTTGAACTCTGATCTCCCTGTTTCCAGCTCCTGAGTGCTGAGAATATACACGTGCAATACCATGTCCCATTTACACAGTGCTGGGCATCAGGACCACGGTTTTATACATGTTAGGTAAACACCCTGCCAACAGAGCTACACATCCCCCGCCCCAAATCACCGAGTTTGTAAAGAATGTCACCGCTTTTCGTGCAGGACTCTTCTCCCTATTCAGTAAAGAAATCCTCAGTGTTGAGATTTGAGGGATATGGTCATGGTAGTTGTGGAGCAGGAGTAAAAAAAAGCTCAGTAGCCCGAGCCCCACAGCAGCACAGCCTCCTGTCCACGGCTCGGGGTGCTCTGACAAGGCCTCGTGCTGAAGCTATTTCCTGAGGGAAAGGGATACAGGACATTTTGCAGGCTCCCCTGTCCCTGAACCTGGTTCCCTGGAAATTAGTTTGTCCTCCAAGTTCACTATCCCCTCAGACCTCCTAAGTGGAAGGTCTCCAGAAGTGAGCCCAGAGGTCAATGTCACAAAGCAGAGCCAGGTCCTGGGCTATTCCTCATTCCACTGGGGTCAGCCAGGAACAGTGTGCATGCTCATTCCTCTATAGCAGCTGCTTCCTCCTGCCTCTCTGCCTCTTAGGGTTCTTTGGTTTGGTTGGTTTTGTTTTTCTCCTCAACTTGACAGAATCATGAGAAGAGGAACCACAGTGGAGAAAAAGCCTTCATGGTGAGGTGGGTAGCCCTATCCTAGCCTGAATGCCCAGGACGGATTCCTCCCCTCTAGCACCAAGCCGCCCCACTGTTCGCACACATCACAGGCAAGAAGCTATAGAAAGACAAAGGCATTTATTTCTCCCACAGTGCACCCCGTTAACAGAGTCCCAGATTTACTTCTTATTTTATTTTTGTTTTGTCTTTTGAGATGGTTTCTCTGTGTTGCCCCAGTTATTGTGAAACACGCTCTGTGGACCAGTCTAGCCTCAAACTCAGAGATCCTCCTGCCTTTGCCTTCCGAGTGCACCCTGACGCCTGGCCAGAGTCCATGTAGATTATCCTCACATTCTCTAGTCCTGGGGTGGGAGAGATGCCTTCAAGGGGACACCAGAAGTTCTGCTCTGCAAGAAGCCAGGGCTGTTGGAGACAAGCCAGCTACAAGCCCCAGCTCCAGAATAGCACCATGGTAAGGAGCAGTCCTTTCTTGTCCTCGGGGGCTCCAGCTGTTGAGACGGTCCCAGTGTGACATAGGCTGCTGCCTCCATCCACATCTAGAAAAATTCTAGAAACACCCAGTTCTCCAAGTATGGCAAAGGGCTGTGCTCTCTCCTGGTTTCTGCCCCTACTCAGAGACAGTGTGGGCTGAGAGTGAGGTATCCAGAAACTGTGGGCACAGATGGGTACAATAGGGAGCCATTTCCCAGCTGGAAGCTGAGGTCTCAAGGGAAACGGACTCTGATTTTGCTGCAGGACCTTGGCACCCAGTTCAGTGCTGATCCCTATGGTGGCCCTACAGACCTTAATTTAACTAAGAAAGTAAAAGTAACAAAGATTTCAAACTTGGGAAAGCAGAGGGATGAAGGCTGACCCTCTGAGGGGCTCTGAGAACCAGGTCAACCAGTACCTGCTTCCTGTGGGGAGAATGGGCACAGCCCAGGGCAGCCAAGGACACCATGCAAGGCAAGTCTGTACGTGGTCCAGCACGTACAGCTGCAAGTATCACTGTACCTGTGTGTGTTGAGGAGCAATAAGTGAGCTGTATCAGGGCCTTGGGAAAAACCAAGAGATGACTGTGCAGCTGGCTTCAGATAAAGATGGCAGGGGTTCATCTGAATCGTTAGTTATGTGCCTTGGAGACCAACAGCAGTTACACAGTCTGTGTGACTTTGGAGGAGCAAGGAGGTGGGGTGGTTTGTGTGTGTCCATAAGACATAAGGCCGAAGGAAGGCTCACGTGTGGTGTAACTGGAAAAACAAGGCCACTGGATGACTCTAGAGGAACAACGAGGTGGAGCGGTCTGTGTGTCGTGTCCTTAAGAAATAAGGCCGCAGGATGGTTGCGTATTGTGTCACTGGAAAAATAAGGCTGCAGGCTGATGGGAATCGAGTCCATCAGAGAAATAAGGCTGTGGGTACCACATCCTTTGAAGAATGGTGTGGAGCAGAACCCATGCATTGGGGGTGGGGCTCACACTGAAGCTCAACACAGCCAGAGAGTAGGTTCCCCACCTGGGAAAGGCAGCAGCTCCCAGTCAGGCTATTTCTTGTCCATCATCTGCATTTCATGGTAGGATGAAAGAAAAAGGGGAAATGCATTAGAAGCTGGAAGTTCTATTCCTGGGAATACATCCAAAGTCACTTACCTAGGTCAGGAGTGTGTGCCCCTAACCTGTGCACAGGACAGATAGAGTAAGGCGTGTGTTTTCTTACACCGCTACGCTGGAGGCCAGTATACACACAGGAGCCAGGTAAGACAGTCACTTCACACACTCCCTCCTACTGGCCTGCTTGGTCCATCTGACTCACCCTTCAAGGCCTGGCCCAATTCCCTCCCCTGGCAGGGCACCTCTTCCCATCCTAATGACCTGGAGAGTAATGTTGCAGGGAACCTTCTCCCTCTGACCTTGCCTCCCTATTGAAGAGCATTCAAATCTGACACCCCTGGCCCTGCTCCACATCCCAGCTTGCACTAGCAGTTTAGAAGAAGGCTTTGGGTATGTGTGGCCTTGCTCTTCTCCCTTCCTTTGGGTTCTGTCTATGTCCTCAGGAAAGGAACTGTCATATCCTGTGTCTGCAGTCATCCATCTTGGACACAGACTAAAGTCAAGGTTCCTGTGGGGAGCAGGGCAGCCCATTGTTTCACCTGTGGGGTTAGTCTGGGCAGCAACTCTCTTCGGCTGATATTCTCATCAGCAGAGATTCACTCTTCTGCGCTCACTGTTTCCCAACGACAGGGGGATCTCTCATTTCCTAGGCTTCCTAATAAACCTGCGAACGTGAGTAATGATGACTGCTGTACCGACTGGCCACCTCCTATGCACCAGAAACGTGGCCGCCCAGACGAAAGCTACATTCCTAGGCTCACCTGAGAAACAGGTCACGTGACTAGGTTCTACCCAATGGGATGTATCTAAAGTGACAGCACCTATTTTTGGCCAAGCCCTAGAAAGATGTTTCCTGCCCTCCTTCTCATCCCTTGCCTCTGGAGGGGGCATGGCAGCCACGGCAGCAACCCCTTGGACCCAGGGATGGAGGCTTCATGTTGCAGGGGACAGAATCCAGGCCCCAGGCTACCTGCAGCTTTCAGACCGTCAGACAGGAGAGGCAGAACTGCCTGGTATAGGTAAGCCTGTGTCTGACATCTGGGTCCTACTGGAGCAGCTCGGACCGGGATTCCTCTACCCTCCACTATCTCAGCAGGGGGTGAGTGAGTGCTGTTCTTCTTGGGGGGACACAGGTCAGCAGCAGAAGGGTGATGATGGCTGCCCCACTCCCCAGCTTCCTACACAGACACACAAACACACACATTCCATTTCAGGTAATAATACAGCTTTACCTTCTTTGTTTTCAGAGTGTTTCAGAGGCCGCAGAGCTGAAAAAAAAAAGGGAAGGAGTATGTGATGAGAGAGGAACCCCAGGGAGGCAGGCAGAGGAAGAAGTAAAGGTGAGGACGCAGAAGGAATGGGATGGGATGGGCAGGCTGGGGGCACCATCACAATGCCAGGGGAGGGGCCCCAGACAGCCATCCCAAGCCTCAGTCCCACCTCCACCGTCTCTGAATAAGTCCCGTGTGTCTTCTCTCTGAGCCTCTGTTTCCCGTTACTACAGACAAGCACCCGTGCCCAGACAAGCTGCAGATGGGGCAGCACACAGAGCCCAGATCATAAATGAGGTGAAATGAGGACCAAGGGAGGCTGGCATGGTTGCCGGTGCCTCCAGAGGCCCAGGGTCATGTGGCCTAGAGGCTGACTAACTCTCCAGCCCATCCTCTCTTCCTCCTCCCTCTGCCAACATCTGTTTCTAAGCATGAAACACGGGCCCGATCCCAGGCTCATCTCCATGCCTGCCACACAGGCGCCAACAGGTGGGGGGAGAATTAATTGGCGTGATTTACAGCAGCCCCCAGGCATCGTTCCCGCCCTTCCTTCTACTGGGTAGGGAGGGCGCTAGTGTCAACTGGAGCAGTCCAAGATGGTCCGTGGGAAACCTGCCTTTCTCATCCTGGTCATTCCTGGTCCTGCAGCTCTGAGGAACCAGGACCTCAGTACCCACCCTAGGACCCTCTGCAAAGCACCTGCCTCTCTGGGCTCTGGAGAGAGCTTCGGAACAGCTCTCAGGTGCCATTAGAACAGGGCCAAGATGGTAGTTTAGAGGAGAGACATGGAAGCCCAGAGCGAAGCACCTCACCCAAGTTGCACAGCCTAAGAACAGGCCAGCTGTTTGCTCTGAACAAGACACCAGCCGTGGTACTGCTTTCTATAGAGATCATCTCATTTAACCCAACCCAGAAAAGCCTAGAGACCTGTTCTCATGCCCACTTTTTTTACATATGGGAAAAATAGGCCAAAGAGACAGTTACTTGCCAAGGGCTCCTTTGTTTATTATAAGAGACTGCCTCTCTCCTGAAGCCCTCCTCTCCTCCCACCCCTGGGAAGCTTTCAGTTGGTATAGTCCTGATGGACAGGTTAGGGTAGGCAGGAGACACCTGGGGCAGTCCAGTACTCTACCTCCAGACCCTTTCTGGTTTGGGGGCTCCATCAGAGGGTATTTCATTCAAATCTCAGAGCATGAAGTCCTGTTCTCCTGTCCCTGGCGCCTCCCAGTGAAGAAGGCCAGACTCACCTGTCTTGGAGCCTTCTCCATCCCCGTCCTGGTCCTCAGCGCCTAGAAGGATGAATAACACTTTCTCAGTGTTTGCATTCCCACACTTCTACACCTGGCTGAGCAAATGTGACTTCTGGCCAGAATGCTTGAGACCAGAGCAGAGCTGAACCTAGGACAGAACGGAAGGGCCCAGCAGAAAGCCCAGCACTCGTCTGGCCAGGGACCATTTATCCAGCTTTCTACCCACCAAGCCTAGCGCTTCACATACCCACTCACTTGCCACCCAGTCGAATCACCCCATCTGCACCCCACTTCTGTTATGTTTTGTATGTGTGGGTGTATGGTGTGCGTATGTGCACGTGTGTGCACATGCGCACAAAAGCCAGAGGTTGGCATCAGGTGTCTTCCTCAATCACTCTCCACCTTATCTGAAACGGGGTTCCTCACTGAACATAGAGCATGCTGACTGAGCTAGACTTGCTGCCCAGAGAATGCTAGCGGGCCTCCTGTCCCCCTAACCCCAGTGTTCCAGAAATAAGCTGCCACGCCAGACTTACGAGGGTGCTGGGGACCCAAACTCAAGTCCTCATGCTTGCACAGCAGGTCCTTTACTGACAATCATCTCTCCAGTCTCTCCGTACCCCACTTCTGTCTGTCTGCGCATCTTCTACCAGCCTCGCACAGCCCAACTGAGCATCCAAGTCACAAGCATCACTTACCCACACCTGACCAAACTCCCCGCACTTCCTCCTCAAGCCTACTCTCCTTCCAGCCTCTACTACCGTCTGGCTCCCACACCCCGTCTACTCATGTGCCACCCACAATGTCCACCCACTAATACCAATTTGTAACCCCCTCCCCCAGCAGATAGTAGTATCCGAGGAAGACACACACTCTCATGACACACAAGCTAAATGCTCACAAGGCCCTGAATCTTTTGTCACTCACAGACACACTCATCCCTTGTCACACTGCATGCAGCCTTACACACTACCATCTTCATGACACATCACACTCTTGTTTACACCCATCTGCCACGTTCACGCACGGACAGGCAGGTTACACTGATTCACAGAGGACAGTTAGCCACGAGGACTCAGGCTATGGTCCTCTGTGTACCCCCTTCCTGTTCATTCTGTCACAGACACAGCAACTGCTGTGTTTGAATGGCTGTTCCCTCCCAAATGCACACTGAAATCAGCTGCCATCCAACAGTGTCAAGGGGCTTGACTTGTGGGCTGGAGAGTTGGCTCAATAGTTAAGAGCATTGTCTGCTTTTGCAAAAAACAAGATTCTGTTCTCAGTACCCACATGGCGAGTGTAATAATAATCTGTAACCACAGTTCCGTGCATACATGCAGGTAAAACGTACATACGCAAAAACTTTAAATTTAAATTTTAGGTTAATTTTATTTTATAGAGGTGACACTTCTAATGAGTGATTAGGCTCTGACAGCTCCACTCTTGCAGATGGCACTGCCACTGTGACCTTTGCCCTCTCATTTTCCACCATCTAACGATCAGAAAGGCCTCAGCAGATGCTGGTGCCTGGATATGGTACTTACTTTGTGCCTGTGTCTGAGTGTGTTGTATTCGTGCATGCCTGTTCACATGTGTGTGGTTGCCCATGTGGGCATGCATGTATGTGGAGGCCCAAGGCTGACAGCAGGAGGTTTACTTAATCACGCTCTCTGTTATCCATTAAAGCAGGGTCTCTCAATTGAATCCAGAGCTTACTGATTTGGCTAGTCTAGCTGATCAGTTTGATCTGGGGAAGGCCTTTACTTCTCCTTCTAAATGCTGGAATTGCAGACAAGCTGCCATGCCCACTGTTGTTCTTTTGGAAACTACAACTCCCAGACTCCTCCTGGACTATGGACATCCTTCCCAGACACCCTTGCGCTCCCCGTTAAAAGGCAGGGCCACACGAGGCTCGCTCTCTCTCGTTTGCCTTTCCTCATGTGTCCTGCACGCCTTCCCGCCCTTCTGTGTTTCCCTCCCCCATTAAAGTGGACCCACGTGGGAGCCGCCGTGTCGTGTCTGTGTTTGTTCCGTGTCTGTGTTTGTTCCGCCGTGTGTGTCTGTCCTGTGCCCCGTGTTCAAGAAGAACACCCCTGCATTTATTTATTATTATTTTTAAAGAAGAACACCCACTAGATATTTAGGTGGGTGCTAGGGTTCCAAACTCCAGCCTTCCTTCTATGGCAAATGATTTCTCTGCTCTCCCTGCTACCTGGATACGATACTCCCAGCTTGAGAAACTCAAGCCATTAAATTTCTGTTTTTTATTCGATCCTGTCTCAAGTATTCTCTTACAGCTGCACCCAAGAAACTAAAACAGTGACTTGCCTTAAGACATGTGGACATGTATGCACATGTGCATACCTGCATTTACACACACACACACACACACACACACACACACACACACACACACGCTTACCTTCATTCTCCTCTTCGCAGCTCTGCTTGATCTTTCTCCAGCACACAAAGGCCAGGGCCACCAGCAGTACCACAAGGCAGACAGAGAGCCCCACAGTCACCCACAGAGCCTCAGGGGGGAATGTCATAGGCTGCCCTGGAAGAAGACAGAAGGATGAGACCATCTTGTTCCGAGGTGTGAACAGGGGCTCCTAGTCACTGTGCCCCACTGAGATGAATGAAGCTCACTCAGGCTCCTGCAGCCATAGCTCCATTCACCCTACCAAACCCTGCCACTGTGGCTATGGGTGATGGAAACATGCCTCAGAAGGGAGGGGGTGGAGCCAACAAGCCTGAAGGTGACTAGTGACCACGGATAGGGCCCCATTGACCAAGGATAAGCTTTCTGTCTTCAAAGAGTGGCTTAAGGATCTCTAAGCTGACCAAGCATCCAGTCTCCCAGCTTTTCTGTGTGATGTCACCACAGGGAGTCCCACTTCGGCCATTCTCTGCAGAGATCCTGACACCTTCTGGCCTCTGCCCATCCCCTGTCATTTTCCCTTCCTAGCAGGGGTTCCCAAATTCCCCATCTGGCTTAGGAATCATCTCTCCAGAGGCTTCCCTGGTGGTTGCATTCCCATCTGGCTTACATCATCCTGAGGGTCTGACATCATCCTGAGGGTCTTACATCATCCTAAGGGTCCGACATCAGCCAGCTACAGCCCTGGAGCCAGGGTGTGGCCTGTTTTTGACAATCCATGAGCTACTATTAGCTTTTATTTTGTAAAAAGTTACAAAAAGAAAAGAGAAAGAAAGGAAAGGAAAGGAAAGGAAAGGAAAGGAAAGGAAAGGAAAGGAAAGGAAAGGAAAGGAAAGGAAAGGAAAGGAAAGGAAAGGAAAGGA
>NW_004949147.1:1376444-1387814 GCF_000317375.1 Microtus ochrogaster
GAAAGGAAAGGAAAGGAAAGGAAAGGAAAGGAAAGGAAAGGAAAGGAAAGGAAAGGAAAGGAAAGGAAAGGAAAGGAAAGGAAAGGAGAGGAGAAACACAGAAGAACAGAAAGAAGAGCTTCAGGGCTCTGGAGAGGCGACTCAGCTGGCAGACATGAAGCCTGGGGTTCAGTTCCCAGCATGACATAAACTAGCCATGATTCCCATGCCACCTGTGCCCCAGAACTAAGGAGGTAGAGATGGGAGAATAAGGAACCTGAGGTCATCCTCATTGCATACTGAATGCAAAGTCCACTAAGACAATGAGATGCTGACAATAATAAATAAACAGACTAATAAACAAATAAACAAAATCAGCAGCTTTCAGAAAAGCTGCATGTGGCCCACAAAGTAGGCACATGGCCCATAAGGTATTCATTCTCTGTCTCTTTACAGAAAGTGTGACTAGTTTAAACACAGATGAGGGCCTGGAGTGAGTGGCTAAGCCACTCAAGGACTCGTACAGATCTGGGGGAGCCTTACCAAGGGAACATTCACGTGCAGCTCTGAGGCTGCCCCCGTTGGATACCTCAGGTCAAGAGAATGAGTGAGGCCGAGGAGCTCAAGGTGGGGCTGAGGCCAGCAGCTGCCCTAAGCACAGACCACAGGACTCCAGCATAGATTCCACCCTCGCCTAGAGCCACACTGGCTGCTGGGCAAAGCCTTGGCCTTGGAGGGGGAAAAACCTCTAACAAAGACAGCTGGTTCCTTTTGCCTTCTGGGGGCAGCCTGCAGCCAGGGCATCAGCAGCCTCTGGAGTACACAGGCAGCGGGGCCCTGCACCTGAACCTGCAGAGGCCCAGGCCCAGAGGAACTGGGGTAAGTCCTTGCAGCAAATACGCGTTCCACAAGTATGGGCTGGGGGCAGGGCACGCTGCTGCTCTGGACCCTGGAATCTGAAGAAGCCATCACCCAGAAGAGCAGGAACAGGAGCAGAAGGCCACAGCTAAGGCTGACAGCTAGAAGGCCATCCTAGAGCACTTATAGGAGACCTCTGGAAATTTCAAGATAGGGTTCCTGCAGCAATGGACAGGGCAGAGCAACAGAAATGCTCAAGGGACTCCATGCCTCCCTGAAGAACCACAGGCAGCTAGTGGTTGCTAGGGGAGGGAGAGACATTTTCTTCAGCGATAGAACCCCATGCTAAAGTGCCCAAGCTCCTCTAATCGATCCTGCACGTGTGCCCCTGTAAGCAATCCTAACCAAAGTCACTGTGTCACAAAGAATAGACAGGAAATGGGAGGGGGACACCAAGATGGGTCAGCTGGTAAAGAGTCTTATGGGACTGCCTGACGACCTACGTGCAAGCCCAGAGCCTTTGGGGAAGGGGAGAACCGATTCCCGAAAGTTGTCCTCTGACCTTTGTATACACACACAGTAAACAAGGTTTTAAAATAATGAAAGTAGCAAGGGACTAGCTGGGCAGAGGAAGGGGATCAGCAGGAAAGAAAGCGGGACGTGAAATGGTATTAAAGGTGAATATCATCAAAATGCATTCATTATACACACGCATGAAATATCACAAGAAATCTATTCAATATCTAATTAGCATAAGCTAATTACTCAAAGGGAAAAATCTCCCCGTGCTCGCCCCTAAACTGCCTGAAATACTGTCAGACTTCCTTCGTGCCTCTAGCGAAGGACACAGTCAGCTGGGGCTCAGACCTATATCTCCAGTTCTCGCTCCAGAAAGCCCTCTCCAGAGAGGCCTGGCACAGCACTCAATGTCACTCACCCCCATCAGGTGGAGGGAGAGCAGCTAGAGGACTGAGCTTCGAAATCCCAGAATGCTGTACAAGGCAGAGCTGCCCGAAGCAAAATGCAGGCCAAGGGCTCCAAGGCAAGCCAGATCTGTTCTAATGAAAACAGGAGGCCAGCCGCGGGGAGGAAGGGAAACTGGGCTAAGAGGCCAATGCTGGATTCAGATCCCGGCTTGTCTCTTGCTGCAGAATGTGGGAAGCAGGATGCAAAGCGGTCCTCGAATAGAGTTTGGAGAGGCTGGAGACCCTCCAAGCTATGGGCAAATCATGGCCTCTATCACTTGTCCAATTTTCAAAGTGGTGTCTGGCCCCCCAAAATGTATGGAGCCACTGTGCTAGTCTCTGGTCTTGGGGGGGGGGTCCCTTTTCACTGAGTCTCGTCTGAATTGTGCTTGGCAACACAAGCCCAGATGAAATTCTTCCCGTGCTAACTACAGAGGTAAAGAATGTTCTCTGAGCTGGGGCGAATGCTCTTTCCACATGCAAGTCCTTGCTTCACAGGGTCAGGGCACAGAGTCCAGCCAACCTGGTGCAAGATGCCATGAGTCCTCTGTCCTCCCTGTCTCACGCCACAGTTCTTGGTCTCTCTTGTGAACAAAGTGATGTATGTGTGTGTGTGTGTGTGTATGTGTGCATGTGTTCACACGTGTGTGAAGGTTCCCACAGAGGCCAGAAAATGGCATGTGACCACTCAGAGCTCTAGGCATTTGAGAGCCACCTGATCTGGGTGCTAGGATGTGAATTCTTGTCTTTACAATAGAGCAGTCAATGTTCTTAATCACCGAGCCATCTTTCCAGCCCCAGTGAAATATTCTTTTTTCCTATGGTGTTCTCTACAAGGTCAACGTGGTACTTAGGACATGAGGGAACACAGGAAGTGACTCCCTTAGATGATGCATAGACTGGCTCCCTACAGACAAGCCTAAGGCTTACCCAGACACCAGCAACCATTGGAAGTAAAGAGCTGGGTGGGCTGGGGGTGTCGGGCAGAAATTGTGGGATGAAACGACAAGGACCAGTGACGGACAACCTGCTCTCCTGATCTCAGAGATGTAGGCGGTCCCTGGGAAAGCTCGCATGCCCCTGAGGTAGGACCTAGGGAGCTAGACCTAGCACACAGACCTACCAAAGCACTGAACTGGGACATGTCAGGGACAAATACAGACGGTGACTGCCTACCTTGGCAAGAAGATGAGCCTATGTCCTCTTTACAGCCTAAAGCACTGAAGGTGCCGACCTGGGCTAGAGCTGACCTGGAAACCAGAGATGAAGTGACTTCTCCAATATTAGAGGTTCAATCTGGCATTGACCACATGGGGGCAGTAGAGACAACTCTGGCTATCTAAGGGCCCAATCTACAGGGAGGGCTGCCCTTGACCCAGGTGAGTAGGCTCCACCTGGGAGGCCCCACAGTCTCCCAGGGCTTCACTGTTGCAATTCCTTCACACACCAAAGAAGTGTGCGCTGGAAGCAAGACAAACACACCCTCTTGTCTCTAAGCAAGCCTTGCGGCTGCTCCAAAATTCTACCCACCCTCTAGATTCCAGGCAGGTACTTTGCGGTCCATGTAGTAAGAGGCGTAAGAGCTGTGGGAAGCATGTTCAGGAGAGCAAATGCTAGAAATGATTTCCATCAGTTCAAGGAAACAAGGACCTTAAAGACATCTCACTGGGGAAGGTCTGGGAATGTTTGAAATCGACACCCTAATGAGTGTTTTTATACTGATATTCAGGTTAGGGCCTAGAGAGGAGGTAGCTGCTCCCTTAGTCCCTCCCTAGCTAACCTTCTCCCCTTACCTGTGATGGTGACTGAGCCGTGAGCATCTTGCTGCAACACGGGGTTGCGTACCAGGCAGCTATAGGTACCATTAGCACCCAGCACCACCCTCAGCACGCTGTGGACATCAAACAAGCCCCGCTCATTGGCCATCTGGGATGTGGTCACATTGTCAGTCAAGGGCAGTCCCTGCCCATCCTTCCAGAACACCTCAGCCTCGGGATAGCCCTGGTAGCTGGAGCACGTGATGGTCACCATGTTCCCTGGACGCAGGATCTTATTGGGCTCCAGGGTCATGCTGGGCTTCGAGTAGGGGGCTGGAGGGTGGCAGAGGGGAGAGATCAATAATGGTCAGGTCAAGAGATACAGTGGAGCAAGGACACACGGGCTGTTAGCTAGGACAGTCTGGGGTCTGATGGTGGGGTCAGCAGGGGACAAGCGGGTGGGCTGCATGCAGACTGGGTAAGGGACAGACAATGCTCCCTCCTGGTACTGAACTGCCACCTGCAGGCTAGCAGCAGCACTCACAAAGTCCCGGATGTTCACAAAGCTGCCCTCATCGGCTACATATGTGTGCACGGTATCCTCAAGAACACACGGGGCCCTAAGCCAGCAGGTCAGGGGAGAGTGCTGCACCCTGGGATAGTCCCAGCCCTGGTCCCAGCCCATGGGGAAGCGGCACACCAGCTAGTTACTGCCCATCAGTTACCCAATGAGATTAAACTGTGCCAGGCTGGAGCCAGGCTGGGGGAGGAATAGTCTAGGGTGGTGTCACTGTCCAGCAGGGCCACCACGGATCTTCAGAACCTGGACCTCCAGAATCATGGAGACAAAGCAGTAAGAAAGGACAAGGCCTCTCCAGCTGTTCCGCAGCCTCTTTGACCATCAAAATCCAGACCTTGTTCCTTCCTATTCTCTAGGCAGATCGTTTCAGATCGGACCTCCACAGCAGGCTGGCCTCGTCTGACAAGAGCCATCCCTGGGGTCCAGACTTGGGCAATGACATTGTCAAGTGCTCCAGCAAGAGCGAACCCCTTCCCCAGCAGAAGTCCTGTGGCTCTCCTGTCCCGTGGCTTTCTGCTGACCTAGATGCATCTCCATCCTTTCCAGAAATTTCTATAGCCTTGGAGCTGGGGGGTGGGGTGGTCCACACTACTTGGAGTCCCCGCCCATCATTCTCCTATCACTCTCAGCTATCTCGGTTGTCTGGGAGACTGAGGATAGGGAACTAACTTCCTTTAACTTCAAATGCAATCGACAGGACTATAACCTCTCTTTAAGGTGCCACTTAAAACCAAAAAAAAAAAAAAAAAAATCTATGGGGCTTCTAGGGGTTGTCATGGTGACTGACCTGTGCACTGTTACTGCACCACCAGGTTGCATACCAGGCATCTGTAGGTGCCATTAGCACTCTGCACCAGCCTTAGAATGCTGTGCAAGTCAAATAAGCCACAGTGCTTGGCCAGCCAAAAGGTGGTCACATGATCAATCAAGGTGATCCCTGTCAGAACACTGTGGCCTCAAGGCACACAGGATTGTCACCTCGTCCCCAGGTCGTTGTGGGGCTCCAGAGTCATGCTGGACTTTGAGCAGAAGGCAGGAGGGTAACAGAGGGCAGGGGTTAGCAGCATCATCAGTGCAGGAGATACAGTGGGAGAGAGGCTGTTAGGACATGAATGAGGTCTGTGGGGAGCAGTGTATGAGATGCCGCGTGCAGAAGAACGGAGCGTGGACGTGGAAGGCGACCCCCTCGCCACACTCACCTGCCACCTGCAGGCTAACAGCCGCGCTGTCAAAGTCCCGAATGCTCACGAAGCACGTGTAGCTGCCTTCATCGGTGACTCGGACTCGCTGCAGCCGCAAGGATGCGTTGCCCTGTACCAACAAGTCGGGGAAGAGTGCTGTGCGGTTGGCATAGGCACTGCCTCGGTCCTGGCCCTCAGTGAAGCTGTGTACCAGCTGTTTGGTGTCTGTCAGCTGCCAGATGAGGTTGAGCTGTGACAGACTGAAGCCAGGCTCCAGGGAAAAGGAGCAGCGGAGGGTGGCATCAGTGTCCACCAGGGCCACCACAGGGTCTTCAGAGACCTGGACCTCCACAGCTCCTGGGGGTGAGTCAGAGGGCGGTTAGAGTGGGTTTTCAGGGTCTCTCTCCTTCCCCAGCTATCTCTAGGCTTTGCACAACCTTCCTTACAGGTCTGTGGCTCAAAGAAAGCTCCACATCGGGCTGGAGAGATGGCTCAGCAGTTAAGAACATTGCCTGTTTTTCCAAAGGTCCTGAGTTCAATTCCCAGCAACCACATGGTGGCTCACAACCATCTGTAATGAAGTCTGGTGCCCTCTTCTGGCCTGCAGGCATACACGCAGACAGAATATTGCATATATAGTAAATAAATATTTAAAACAAAAAGAAAGTTCCACATCTATGCTCCTCACCATAAGCAGCTAATCCATCAACAGGAATTAGGAATGTGACAAGGACCGAGACCAGGTCACACCCTAGAGCCTGTTTACATCCTAATAGAAGAGAGAGGCAGTTTTTGACGAGCACAGATAATTATCAGCTTCCGATCAGACTATGGGGGGAGGGTTAGAGAAGTGGGCTGTGGCCGCGCCTCAGTGTTAGAACTCTTGCCCAGCTTTGGATCCACTCTGTCCCAAAAAAGGAGAGAGAGAAGAGAGGAAGAGAGAGGAGAGAAGAGAGGAGGGAGAGGGGGAGAGAAAAGAAAAACAAAAAGAGGAAGTACTATAAAAGAGAAAGAGAACAAAAGGGACTTGGTGCCAGGTCCTCTCCACCTGCCGGCTCATTTGCATTTCCCACAATTACATACTATTTGGATAACTAGGCAGGGGTGCCTATAAAAAGTGAACACCTAATGTCCTCAGTGATTTTCTTTGGGTTAGAGAAATTCATGGGTGCTTTTCCTTTGCTTCACTTCCTAAACAGACATACAAGAAAGAACACCCCTGTCTTTAAATAAAGTGCAAAGCATGCGCTCTGTGAAACACAGAGCCTATATAAGTGGGCGCCAGGAAGGGGGGGTCAGCAGACAGAAAGGCCCTGAGGTAGGGGTCAGTGAGAGCCTAAGGGAAGGCAACCCATCGGGAAAGCCCTCTGAGGGGGCCAGACAGGCTTTTGAGAGACTGGAAGAAGCCTGGGGTTTCTGCCTTCGAGGGAATAGCAATAAGGAGGACAGTAGTTTTTAAATGTTATGTGGGTAGCAAAGCCCGAAGCTTGCCCTGGCTCCTCTACACAGGGAGACTATATTGTATGTAGAAGGGTGAGAGGGAGAGTGGTCAGGGGCCACCTCAGAGGTCCTCATAAGAAGTGCTAGTGAGGGCTGGAGAGATGGCTCAGCGGTTAAGAGCTGCTCTTCCAGAGGTCCTGAGTTCAATTCCCAGCAATCACATGGTGGCTCACAACCATCTGTAATGATATCTGGTGCTCTCTTCAGTCCTGTAGGCACATGTGCAGACAGAACACTGTATACATAATAAATAAATAAAAATGTTTAAAAAAAAAAGAAGTGATAGTAAAACCGGCCAATGATGGCGCATGTCTTTAATCCCAGCACTCGGAAGG
This sequence comes from Microtus ochrogaster, assembly GCF_000317375.1. Taxonomy (NCBI): domain Eukaryota; kingdom Metazoa; phylum Chordata; class Mammalia; order Rodentia; family Cricetidae; genus Microtus; species Microtus ochrogaster. The sequence goes on from NW_004949147.1 coordinate 1,383,600, forward strand.
CAGAGACAGGTGGATCTCTGTGCGTTCGAGGCCAGCCCGGTCTACAAAGTGAGTTCCAAGAGAGCCAGAACTGTTACTCAGAGAAACTCTGTTTCGAAAAACAAAAAAATAAAATAAAAGTGTGGTAGTGATCCAGTAGAAGAAAGGGCACGTGAGGTGGTTAGCACAGGGGTCAGCTACAAGGATGACTCCTTTACTCCCAGCACCATGAGGCAGAGGCAAGAGATCTCTGTAAATTCAAGCCTGCCTGGAGTATATGGCTAGATCTAGGCCAGTAAGAGCTCCATAGTGAAACCCTGTCTAAAAAAAAAAAAAAAAAAAAAAATGAAGAGTGGCCATAGAACCAGCCAGATCTGAGATGCAGTCAGAACTATCAATATTTGCTGATTGATGACGGGAGAAGAAAGGAACGTGTGGTGGTTTGGATGAGAATGGCTCCCACAGGCTCGTGTGTTTAAATGCTCCGTTACCAGTTGGTGGAACAGTCTGGGAAGGGTTAGGAGGTGTGGCCTTGTCAGAGGAGGTATCACTGGAAGTGGACTTTGAGGTCTTGAAAGCCCATGCCATCCCTCACTCTGCTGTGTGCTTGTGGATTAGATGTAAGCTCTCAGCTGCTGCCCAGTGCCTGCTTGCTTTCCTGCTGCCACATTCCCTGCCTTGATGACCATGGACTCCCCACCCCCTACACTGTTAAGCAAGCCCCCAGATGGAATCCTTCCTTTTAAAGCTGCCTTGGCCATGGCGGCTTTTGTCACAGCTATAGAAAAGTAACTATGTAACAGAATGTAAATCATCCTGCAGGAAACCCAGAGTTCCCAGAGAAAAGGGCCCTGGGGCAGGTGCCTCTGTGGTCACCTGTGCCCTCTGTCCCGTGGGCTTCCCGGAAGCTTCCCTGCCGGGAACCTCTGTTTGCCCGTCATCTCTGCTTCCGCAGCTCTGAGAAGTCAGGAAGGGTCTGGGGAATGTGCTGTGCTTGGTCGGAGGGATTAGGTGAGAACTCTGCCCACAGGAAGCAGGCACACTCAAAATATGTGAAGCACAGCCTTCAAAGGAAGCTAACTGAATGTAGCACCCACAGAGGGCTTAGAAAATTGTATATGTTCTGTGGTTAGTGTTTTATTAGGCATTCCACACTTTCTTAGTACATATATGATGTCTAGAGGTTGAAGCCGGGCCTGGCTATTTTTCAGTAATCCCATGAAATCTTAGGCCAGTTCCCATCCTTGCCAACTAGACACCAAGGTGTCCCTTGCAGAGGGCATCTGGGACATGGAAATTAAATCACCCAAAACCCTTTCTTTCTATCAAGAAGTGAGAATCAGGCTGGGTGTGGTGGTGGTGCACGCCTTTAATCTCAGCACTCAGGAGGCAGAGGCAAGTAGATTTCTGTGAGTTTGAGATCAGCCTGTCTACATAGTGTGTTTCGGGATAGACAGCCAGGGATACATAGTGAGACTCTGTTTCAAACAAACAAATAAAAACAAATCAAAAAAGAAGTCAACCCTTAGTGGCAGAGATGGGTATTGCCTCCTGTGACCACTAGATGGCACCAGACACTCGGCTTTGTTTTCTCTATGGGTTGACGGACTATACAAGCAGGGCATTTACACAGCCAAGTACTATCAAGGAAGTACCTACCTTGATTTGTTCATCATGATGACTGAGCACTGACTATATAGCAAGCATCTATCCCCTCCCTGAGGACAGACCCCACCTTCTGAGCAGGAGGACAACAAGAAATAAACAAAGGAACCATACGTCAAGTGGAGGCAAAAGCTAGGAAGAAGGTGATGAAGCACAGGGGCAGGGAGGGAGAGAGGGCTATGCTTTTATGCAAAGCAGCCAAGGAAGCATGCTGAGGATCTGCCATCTGAGCAAAGGCTTACAACAGAATACAGAGTGGAATCACGCCTCTGTCTGAGGGTAGAAAGTTCTGGGCAGAGGAAGCCCTAGGCACAAGGGTCCTGAAGAGAATTTACACAGTGCGTTCAGGAACCTGAATTATCATAGTACACAGTGCTCAAGTCCCACTTCCCAGATGGAAAAGTACAAACTAAGGTGAAGAAGGTTGCCTGTGAATCCCAGAGATGGAAATCAGTGTGATTCTTCACGACAGAGCCAGCCTGGCAGTAGCCCAGGAAGGAGTAGGCATGGTCACACACCATCATGACAACGATCTTTCCCCTCACCTGTGAGGCAGAAGTACAGCATTCCCAGGGCTGTGTGCATACACACACCCACGCTGGGGCCGCCCCATCCACGCAGCATCTTCCTGTCAGGCAGCTGACAGCTGGGCTCTCCGTGGCGGATGGCTGCTCCTGCCTGTGGAAGAGGAAGAGAGGCCTTTGTCTCCAAAGTTCCTCCCCAACACCTTCCTAATTCCTCAGGACCATCCAAATCCAAGAGGGAAGAAGTCAGGTAGCCAGCAAGACAAGGTTGATGAAGCTTGGGGTCCGGGCTGCGCCCAGGTCACTTTGGCTGGTGAGAGAATAAAAGAGAAGGTTTTAGAGAAACTTGGGGTTTAATCTGAAAAGTACACTCTCCCCTAAAGGTAGCCAGGAGCCACTGAAGGTTCTGGGATAGATAAACAGCATTGTGAGGGCTAATTTGATAGCACCTGCAGAATAAATGAGAGAAGCCAACCAAGGGGCAAAGCAGGCGTGGATAGAAATGACAGCATAAGAGTGTGAGAAATGAGGAAGAGAGCAGTCAGCACAGTTGGTTCTGAGCCCTTATTCCTGGGACAGAAAGTGTGGAACATTTGGTCTAGGGTGTGTTAGGATAGGAGCATGTGTGCAGAAAGCCCAGGGCAGAGTTCTAGGAGCAGCTGGATGTATGGATGTGGAGTTTGGGAGGGACATCTGCCAATTTAATATATGTACCAAGCAACCAAGACCCAGCAGAAATGAAGGGGGTGACAGAGCTGTGTCAGTCGGACCTGAGCCAGAGCTGGACCTGTCGCAACAGATCTGGCCTGGGTCAGAGGGGTCCCAGACTTCCCTGGGTTCAGCATGTACCCCTGCTTCCCTCAGGTGTCTGACTCAAGCAGGCTGCATGCACCACTTCTTATGTCCCTCACTGTTGCCTGCTCAAGCCATGTGACCCACGTCCATCTGTCCCACCTAACAATGATTAGCAAGAATATGAACATTTCATACCCCCCCCACCCCTAGTGGCAGATTGCATCCTTGGTCACATTTTTTTTTTTGCAGGAGAAACAAATAAATACATACATAAACCCAAACACATGAGTTTCTTAATGTCAAATCATCTGTCACTGAGCAGAGCTGAAAGGAGCCCAATCCTGCAGCAGTCCTTTCTGACCCTTCATGGAGCAAATCCTATCTACAGCCAAGCATCTTGTCTAGCCTCGGGTACCTGGGGAAAGCCCTTCCATCCTGTTCTAGCCTATTGTGCACCCCTTCCCCCACTCCCGATGCCAGGAAGCTGCACAGAGGGAGTCCCTCAGCCAAACCCAGCATCCTGGCTAGCCACCCGCTTCCCTGGCTGTCGACAGCCCATTGCGGAGAAGCCCTGGGCAGCCACTTCCTTTCCAGGTGCTTCCGGTCCAAAGTCTGGTGGCCTCAAAGCCTCCCTGTCTGGGTGCTGAGTCAGCAGCTCCGATTCAAAGCGGCATCCTTGGGGACACCACTTCCTGCCTGACAAATGGGCCACAGTCAGCCTGCAGGAAAACCTAGCAGGCAGCTGCCTGGACTACTGGCTATGTGCCATAGGAAGCTAAAGCCCACAGAGTTGCCAGCTTCTATGTCTTCTGTCTTCTTTTACCCCCTAGATGGAAGTAAAGCCTGGGAGCTGGGACGTGGCTCAGTCGGTTGAGGGCTTCTGAAGCTCTGGCTTCAACCTCCAGCCTCTCACAAGCCAGGTGTGATGGTACATGCCTGTAATCTTGGCACTCTGAGGTGGGGGCAGGAAGATCAGGAGTTCAGGGCCATCCTTAGCTACATAGTGAGTGCAAGGCCAGCCTGGACAATAAGAGACCGTCTTAAAACAAAAACAAACCCTGAGTCGGTCAGTGCTTCTCGGGCCCCGTGTCTTTCTTTCAGTCCTTCTCAGTGCTGCACTGCTGCTTGTGACACCTCGGCCCTCGTCACTGACCCCATAAGCTGCCCGTCGTCTAGGGCCACCTCGGCCCTCGTCACTGACCCCGTTAAGCTGCCCGTCGTCTAGGGCCACCTTGGCCCTCGTCACTGACCC
>NW_004949147.1:1388089-1396924 GCF_000317375.1 Microtus ochrogaster
GGCCCTCGTCACTGACCCCGTAAGCTGCCCGTCGTCTAGGGCCACCTTGGCCCTCGTCACTGACCCCGTAAGCCCCACATATCATCCCCAGCTAACTCAATCTCTCAGGTGCCTTCTCCTCAGTCCTAAAACAGGAATCAGGCTCATGTCCTCCCCCGCTGACAAATCCCCCACAGTCCCCCAGTACGCACAAGTCCTACATTCCTCTACCTGACACTCAGGGCTCTTCTTGGGATGTCTTCCCATGCTTCAAGCTACTTTCTGTTACTGGGGTTTACCCTAAGGATCACTTGTGAATGTCTGCTGAATAAGTGGGGAGCCAGGAGTTCCCTCCTGATCAGACTAATCATGTGTCCCCAGGACACAGCTGTCCCTCACTCCAGAGGGTCCATGAGAGGCTTCCAGAGTGGACGCCAAGCTTATTCCGTTTCGTTCCTTTTCTTCATTCTGAACCCAGGAAGTCCACCACTGTAATTTCAGCCTAGAAACTCCATGGAGCCCCTGCCAGAAAGACTACAGAGTGCCCTGGCCTCCTGGAGACACTGTAAGGACCAGCCACCCTCACCTTGAAGCTACTGCAAGCTTATCGAAACCCAGAAGAATCAGGACCCAAGGATATTCTCAAGACATCACCCAAGACTCATTACCCCGTACATTCAGAACAGCAAACCTGACTGCTAATGAGCTCTGGGCCAAGATGCCTTGGATCCATGGGTACTCGATAGGGATTCTTCTCCCACCATATCCACTGGCACCACTCCAGTCTCTTTTTAAAAGATGTATTATTATTATTATTATTATTATTATTATTATTATTATTATTATTATTATTATTACTAAAAGAGTGCTGGATCCCCTGAAACTGAACTCAGGTCTTCTGCAAGAGCAGCAACCCTTAACCACAGAACCATCTCTCCAGCCTGATTTGTTTGTCTGTGTAGCTGCATGTTTGTTTACACATGTGTGGGTGCAGGTACCCACAAAGTCTAGAAGAGGGTATCCGCTCCCCTGAAATGGGGCTTAAGGAGAGCTGTGCGCCACCACGTGAGTTCTGGGAACCGAAGTCAAGGTTACCTGCAAGAGCAATACATGCTCTCAACTACAGAACCATCTCTTTACCCCACCCTATAGTCCACTCCACACCCCACTAACCTCCCATAGAGAGGACAGAAGGGAGAGTCTCAGAACTCTAAAAATATCAGCTAAGTTCCTAGATCCAGATATGCCTGAAACAAGCTGCAGACCTAGATGGACCAATCGTCATCCAGTTCCAGCTAAGTTTCTATCCTATGCAACTGAAGGATAAAGGTGACTCATCTGTGTGTATGCTCTCAAGTAGCAGACCCTGGGACAGCAGGTGGGTATGCCTTTCAATAGAGCCCACTTTAAGATAACACAAGGGCTGCTCAGTGGCACCTGAGAGCCATCACAGTGTCCACATGCGTCCTGAGGGCCTGGAGCAGCTCTCCAGGTAAGGCTGGGAAAGGTGAGACTCAGCCCCGTCTGCTGCCTTTCAAGCAGACCTCCTTGATATGAAAGCAAATGAAGACCAAGGCCTCGAAAGAGGGAGGAACTGAGTTTGATCTTCAGAACCCAGCGGGAGTAGCAGGCATGGTGATAGCTGCTTGTAATCCCAGGGCTGAGGAGATGAAGACAGGAAGATTCCTAGGCTCACTGGCGAACCAATCCAGCCAATGTGGTGAGTTGTGGGCCAGTGAGAGCCTGTCTCCAAACAAAAACAAACAAAAACCAAGGTGGATGACAACTAAGGAACAACAGCCAAGGCTGTCCTTTGGCTTCCACAGATAGCAACCACACAGGCACACAAGCCTGCACACACATACACAGTGGCAGAAAGTGAGCCCAGGGTTTGGGGTTCGTAGCTCTACCACTTCACTGCAGTCTTAATAAGGTCTCCCACTGTGGTGGTTTGCATGAAGATGTCCCCCACAGATCACATATTTGAACAGTTGGTAGTTGTTTGGGAAGGATTAAGAGGTGTAGCCCAGGAGGGCTGGAGAGATGACTCAGTGGTTAAGAGCACTGACTGCTCTTCCAGAGGATCAGGGTCCAATTTCCAGCTCCCAAATGGCAGCTCACAACTGTTCTGGAACTCCGACACCCTCACAAAGACATACATGCAGGCACACACACACAAAGACACACAGAGACACACACAAAGAGGTGTGGCCCTGTTGGGGGAGGTGTTTCACTAGGGGCAGGCTTGAGGTTTCAAAAGATTGGCACCATCCCCAATGTGCTCTCTGCAGCCTGCTTGTAGCTCAAGATGTAAGCTGTTAGCTGTTCCTGCTACCTACCACACCTTCAGTCTGCCTCTGCCTCCGCTTCCCAAGTGCTGGGATCAAAGGTGCACACCACCATACCCGGCTCTTATGCCCTTCCTTTTATAGGCTGCTTTGGTCATGGTGTTTTTATCACAATAGAAAAACAATGACTACACTCACCTTTCTTTAACAACAACAACATGAACAAAAGTACAGAGCTAGAGAAGCCTCAGTGGTGAAAGCACTGGCTGCTCTTGCAGAGGACCCTGATTCCCAGCACCCACATGGCAGGCCACAACCATCCAGTCCCAGATGTGACCTCCTCTGGTACCAGGCACACATATGGTGCACACACATACATGTAGACAAAACATTCATACACATAAAATAGCTAAATCCTTTTTTAAATTCTGTAATTGTTTACACCCATTTATGGCGTGCAGAAGAGCATGCCAGAGCATGTGTACGGAGGTGAGGGGACAACTTGTGGGGCTCAGTTCTCTTCCTTCACCGTGGGGATGCTGGGGACTGAACTCAGATCCTCAGGTTTTGAAATAAGCGCCTTACCATGCTGAGCCATCTTGTCGGCCCAGCTTCCTCTCTCTGAGTTCAATGTTTATAAAAGAAACTTTGCCAAACCTGATGGACCTTCTTCAATATTTTAATCCTTATGGTGTACTAACTATCATGCAACTCACACTGAAATTCATGCAGCCATGTTACCATAGAAGCCACCAATTATTTCCTTAAATCTGTTCTCCCCTTCTGTAGCATTTAGTCAGGCATAGGACCACTCAGCTAAAGACTACAGATCCCAGACTCCTTTTCAGCTGGGTGTGGCCACATGACCCTTTTCTGGCTAATCAGATCTCAGAGGAACTAATATGTACAGTTTCTGGGTCGTGTCCTTAAAGATGGAGGGCACCCTCTTTTTCTCCTCCCCCTTCCAATGCATGGAATAGAGAAGTGGCAAGCCTTGTAGGCACACACTGCCAGGGCAACACCCTGCACTACAAAGCAAGAGGACAGAGGGTCCATGGGGCTATGGCTTCAGCCCTGGAAATAGCCAGATGGTCACATGGGTGAGAAATAAGCATCTGTTCTAGCATAAGTCACTGTTATTTTGGTCTTTCTTACGGCATCTGAATGAACTAATTTAAGGAGCCCTCTGTTTGTCTCTTCTTTCTCTCTCCACCCGAGGAAAATTGCTAGTGCTCAGAGCCACAAAAGAAACCGTCCAAAGTCGCTGTCTCAAAATTTGAGCTACAGTCTCAACAATCACCAACGGATGTCGAACCCAGTTAAGAGATATTTCAAGGATGGAAGTGACCCAGGGATTGTACAGAAGGAGAGAAGAGTAACGCTTGGGACAAGTGGGTGAATGCGGGCCCACAGACTAGGATGTAGAAGAGATGGAGAAGCATGCTTCAGGGGAAGAAGAAAATCAGATTGAAATTAAACTAGGTTCATCCACAGCACAGTGAGAAGCAGGGGAAGTCATTCACACACTGGTGAACACAGAAACCAAAGCTGGGATCCCTGACGGAGACCAATAGAATGAGAAGAGACTCTGGAGCAACTGCAGAAGTGTCAGTTAGGTACCAGAACAGGGGACCTTTCCCTGGCCACCCTTGCCAGCTTGTATGTTCTCTCTGGAGACAGGAACCAGAGGCAATCTGCTTGCTTTGAGGCAGCTCTTATTGGTGGAAAATGCTTCCTTACTCTGAGCCAAAATCTGTCTCCCAGGACAGCCTATGTCGGTTCTCAAGAAGTCCCTACGACCACACAGAACAAGCATGTGCCCTTTCTCGTGACCCTGCAAGTATTTGTTCTTCCTTGACAAGGTCACCACTGGGCAGCTGTGCCACACAATTTGCCAAAACAATAGATTATCAAATGTGCGGCTCAAAACCATAAGTCCATGAACTCAGGGCCACCTTCCCATGTCCGGCCACCGCTTCTGATGAAGCTGGAGAGGACTGGAACTTTCAGGTTCTCTGTGTTGCTCTGTTAGTTCACTGGGTCCAGCCAACCCCTCTTCCCAACTTCCACAGCTGACTAAGTTGGCTGGTCAGTAAGCCTCTGGAATCAGCAAACATGTCTTCACCTCCCCCGGTGCTAGGGCTATAGGGGTACCCCTGCACCTGGCTTTTACTTGGGTTCTGGGGATCAAAACTCAGGTCATCATGTTTGTAAGGCAAGCATCATCTCCTCTGCCCCTAAAATACCACATTTTCATAAAAAAATATAGGGCAAAGGTTTGGGGAAAATTGGATAATATGACCAGTTCTTTGGTACAGGTGTATACAGGTGATATTGGCATGCTGGATTAGCAATTCCTTGATGGCTTTCAGGGAGGCCTAGGAAGGATTGCTCAAGAGAAGGGGACATTCCTGTCTGGGAAAGGAGGTGGCAGAGAAGGTGATGGAGGAGTGAAGGAGTGAACGTCATGGCATATTCTGGGAAGACGGCGCTCTGGAAGAGGCTGTGGGAAGATGAGGCAGAGGTCACTTAAGGATTCCAGGTTGCTTCTATGCAGTGGGGAGCTGGGATGCTGTGGCCCACACCTCCGCCCCCTCTCCCCATGTTCTACCCCAGACTGTCTTGAAATATCCCTGACAGCTTCTTGGAGATAATGATTTTAAGTTCGTTCAGCATGGAAACAGCCAATCCCAGGGGCCAGATACAATTCAAACAACAGACCACCCCTTTTTCACCTGACTTGCTCAGATTCTCCTGGGTATCTGTGCTTCCCTTCTTTGGCAACGGAGTAACACACACACACACACACACACACACACACACACACACACGCCAGATACAACTCAAACAGACCACCCCCTTTTCACCTGACTTGCTCAGTTCCTTCTGGGCATCTGTGCTTTCCGTCTTTGGCAACGGAGTAACACACACACATACACACGCACACACACACACGCCAGATACATTTCAAACGGAACACTCTTCCTCACCTGATTTGTTCAATTCCTCCTGGGCATCTGTGCTTTCCCTCTTTGGCAATGGAGTAACACACACACACACACGCACACACACCTCTGAAGGGCGGATGCTTATTTTCTCCACAGCCCTTAATGAGTTCCTCTTTTATTCTCAATGGCTTCTTCTGATACCAGGGATGAACCCCCTTGTAGGGAATCCAGCCTGTATGATACTGGAAGGATGTGGCCCCAACCTCAAGCCTGGGCTTGTGACCTGATCTGACTCAGGGAAGAACCCCTGCCCCACCCCTATTTCAGGGAAGGGAAGTGAGCCAAGCCATAACCAATCAGAGTCTTTCCTCAGCTTCTCTGCAGGAACCCTCAGTAAAGATTTTCTTACTGAAGTTGCTAGGAAGAATATGGTTTAGGCTGCTAGCAATCAAGTTATTATCTATCACCAATCTGAAGGAACTGATCCAGGGGCTGTGGAGATGGCTCAGTGGATAAAGTGATAGTCACACAAGCATACGGATCTCAGCTTGACACCTCCATGAAAGCAGGATGTGGTGGCGAACCTACAATCCCAGAGCTGGAGCCGGGCGATGGTGGCGACGCCTTTAATCCCAGCACTCGGGAGGCAGAGGCAGGCAGATCTCTGTGAGTTCGAGACCAGCCTGGTCTACAAGAGCTAGTTCCAGGACAGGCTCCAAAGCCACAGAGAAACCCTGTCTCGAAAAACCAAAAAAAAAAAAAAAAAAGAGCCGGGCGGTGGTGGCGCATGCCGTTAATCCCAGCACTCGGGAGGCAGAAAAAAAAAAAGATACAATCCCAGAGCTGGGAAAGGGCCCCCTGGCCAGTCAGGCTTACCAAATTGGTGAGCTCCAGGTGAAGTAAGAGACCCTGTCTCAGAAAGCAAGGTAGGTAACAACGGAGGAAGACACCAAGGTTGACTGGTGGCTTCTACTTACACACAAGTGTGTGCCTATACACACACTTGCACTTAGATGAACACACTCATATACATAGACACGGACTCATAAAACATGCACCAATCCACCCCCTTCCACGGGGAACCCAGGCTTGCTCATCCATTGGAGATAATGGTTCAGCTCCAAGGGAGCCTTAACTGACCCAGCTCTGCCCACCTCCCCACGTTCACTTCCCGGGCTGCTTCCAGCGTCTACAGTACACGACCCTCTTTCCTACCACATAAGAGATTGTTTTTATCGCTGCAGTCCCTTCTTCTGAGATGACACGGCTAATACCTCTTTACCCTGAAGGTGCCCTTGACAGCAAAGCCAGAACAAAGTCTGCTGCTCGACCGTGCCTGATCAGCACCCCAGAACCTCCCTGAGTGGCAACCATGTGTGCTTCCTTTAACTTTTGCATCTGTAATCCCAGCAAAGGCTTGGCCCATAGGGAGCTCAGTGCTCTCTGCTCAATGGTGGATGAATGGACAAACACACCTGTGCTTAGATGGACAGACGGAAGGACAGACAGATACTTACAAATGAAGAAGGGATTTAGAAGCCTGATGGTGAACCCACCCCCCGAATGTGGGAATGAGGGTCAAATCCACTTTGGTTTTCTACTTGATCACATTCTGTTTTTGTTTGCTTTTACAATGACTGTGTAATTCTTCTGCCATAAGCAAATGGAAAGAGAAAACAGCAATATCAAAGATGTACAAGGCGTTAAGTCCTGGCTCTACTGCTTACTTGCTAGGCTCTCATTCTTATTCCCTAAGAAGGGGCCGGGTCACTGATCCCTGCTGAGATTACAATTGCATGCTGGACTGGAGACGTCACTGAAGGTCTGGTGGAAGGGAGCCTTAGTGTGGCTTTGGAGTTGGAGGTTCAAATCCATACTCTGCCATTCCCAAAGTCATGTGACTTTAGGGATAGAGGCTGGTCCTCAGTGTGATCATTCATAAAAAGGGAGTAACATCCTCTGTCCTCACAGGGCATGGCTGAGTAAGACGATGTAAGCTGACCTAAGAAACACCAGATGCTCTGTAAGTGGGCGAGGGACCTGGGCAAGGGAAGAAGGGTCTCTAGAATTCCCTGGGGAGATGCTTCCAAGATGGCTTTGTTTTCCTGACAGTGAGTCATTTCAGGCCTTTTGTGTCCATGGCTACCCACTGGATACAATGCCCCAGCACTGTGATTCCACCCAACAGAACAACCCGACTTCCTCTCAAAACGAGTGTGAGTCAAGACTGCGGCCAGCCATCAGAACTGCCTGCAGAGCGGCCCAAGGTCTTTCCAGCATCCTCAACCCATTTCCCCCTGGGCCTGCAGGAAGCACACAGAAAGAGGAGACAGAACCCAGGACGGGGTGACTGGCCTCCCCAACCACATGATCGTGACCACACAGACATCAAGGCTCCAAACCCAGAGAAGGCAAACCACAGGCCTTGGTAGACAGTGTATTCATGGCGAGGCACGCGCCACAGCGCTAGCCCGCAGTTCTCACTCTTCTGCTCAGGGAGAGGCCCTCGAGTGATGAGCATCTTCTAGGATCCAGCAGTCACTTAAAGCAGTATGATGCCACCTGCAGAGGTGGGAAGCTGACCTGGGCACTCACAAGGGGGCACATATGTGCACAAATACACACCGCCAGAGGCTCAGAGCTCGGAAAAAAAATGTGAAAGTCATTCTGGACCAGCCAGAATGGGGAGGAAAGAAGAGATAGGAACATAGGAGCCCAAATCAGAGGGCAGATCCTAGGCCAAATGCTGGCAAGCCATGAAACATACACCTGAATTCATGCAACATCTGTCGAGCCCTGCCAGGTGTCCATCTAAACATGTCTGGCAATGCCAGCCCAGACAGAAGTCAGGCCAGACTCCAGTAAGGGTCCACTTGTAGTCTATTCAATGCTTTTCTGCCTCCAGATCCTTTCTGTTTCTGCCCTGAAAGAGACTCTGGCTAGCAGAAAACTCCCTCTCTCTGAGCATGCCCCATTGCCTCTACCAGGGACAGGTCTCAGCAGTGTAACAGGCTCTGCCAGTCCTGAGGTGGAAGACCTTTGGAAATATATGTGGCCTGGGGCCCATGGCCAGGTTCACATGAGAATGTGAGCCGGGAAGGGAGGCTGCTGCCTGAGAGCCCACAGTCACCTGTTGCCAGCAAGGGTGACCAATGAGTGTTGAACTAGCTCATGAATGCCCTCGGGTCTCCATTCCTCATGTTTTAGCGGGAATTCCCAGGCCGCTTTAACTGCCCAGGGCACAGCATAGGCTCAGGAGTAGCCCTGGGTTTAAATCCTGACACAGAAGCCCTGCTACAATCACAACGAAATGTCAATGACAGTGACTACCTATTGAGACTCATCTATAAAATAGGACTGACAAATCCTAACCCACAAAGCTGCTATGGGAATAAAGACAACAGGGAAAGACCAGTTAAAGTGTTTAAATACCAAATCAGTGGTACATTTTATTGTGTGTGTGCGAGTACTGTGTGTGCATATGTGATGCAGACACACTGGTGTCACGGCACACACGTGGAGATTAGAAGACAACCTTGGGTGTCCGTCCTCGCCTTTGACCTTGTAGGAGACAAGGCTAGCTCCTGGGAGTTATTCAGTCTCCACCCCCCCTCCTCCCC